>NC_090902.1:12173139-12403123 GCF_040956055.1 Brachionichthys hirsutus
TTCTGTTTTATCAATCTGGGCGTGCTTAGAAGAAAAAGAAGAAGAAGAAGAAGAAAATGGAAGATGAAAAGAAAAATCCAGCACTTTGACGTTTATTAGGATTACATTTTTTTCACATATCTCAGAAGTTCTGGTGGCCTGCAACCATGCTAGAACCTCATGAGGCTACATCAGCATGCTAGCCTTACATGTTTTTGATAATTTCTGTCACATCTGTTTAGCTGAAGAAATGAACCTTTTATCGTGTGTAGCGTACCTGGGGAGCTTGGCGAAGCACCTCTGAACTCTGATCCCTTTGCAATCTAACTTCCACTTCATTAAGTTGTCCTCATTGTGCGGATGTGACTATGTGGCAGCTTCACTCCTGCTGCAACCACAGACTTCAACGAAGCTGCATGCAAACATATCTCCCCAAGTAATAGTGACAAAAGGTCTACACAACACTGCCGGAACAGCATCACAATTGATTTCTTTGTCATTTAAATCTCACCGACATTCTTTATGTTGCATGAACATCAAGTCTTTTGTATCAGGAAAGATTCCTGGAGACATGATGGGAACGCTGGTTGAACAAGCACCCATCTGGTTATCTCATTTTGACACGGATGGGTTCACACTGGATCTGGTTCATAGTCCAGTGCTTCTGTGTGTGGCTGAGAGGCTGAGGGCCCTTGTTTGGATCGTGCTGCTAGAATCAATTGCAGAAATAAGGATGTATTTGAAATCAGTCAGTGGAAAAAAAAGAGATAAATCTGACATTTTGTCACTGCATTTTCAACTTTAGATGTCATAAAAGATTGAAAATGTATCAAAGTGGTGTGCTTTAATTTGGTTGGTTTTGGAATTGGGTTATAATTATTATTTACCTGCAGTGGCACTTTGAACCACGCGACAAAAATGAGTGTGACAAATAGTTTTCTGCGTGTGTCACTGCTAATGCTCTACACTTTAGAAGGTGCAATGCTTGTCACGTTTATCTTAGGTTGTTATTCGCAAGCGTTTTCTAATTAGCGGAAGAAATACAGATGAGGCTGATGGGAGTGCCATTATTTGCGCAGGTGTTTCGCTCATAAACAAATGAATTTAACAGATTTCAATTTTAACCTCATGACTGTGAAAGAGCCCCGTATTTATTCCAGCACATTCTGAGGGGAATATAATTTAAATATCACACCTCATGATGACCAATCCAATTATTTTTCTTGAATTTCTTGAAGCCACAAAAGTCCACTCCGTGATAAGTTGCAAAATCTCTCACATTACAAAAGTGATTTAGATGAAAAAGGCACAAAGAGTGTAAAAAACTTTCTACCATAATCAATCAGGGAGATTAACGGTCTGACCAGCCAAAGCAGGACAGCAATGCGCCTTGAAAGGGACAAAATAAAGGCAGAAGGTGCTCGCTGGCCTGAACCGCTCTGTCCATGTGACAGAACATGCAGTATATTCAGGCTGACCTGCAGGTGGACTTTGTGTCGCCATAATGGAGTAGGAAAGCTGTAGGCATTAAAGAGGGAGAGTGAGAGTCCTTATCCATGAATCTGCCCCTAACTGTTCTTCTGTCTTTTTGGCCGTAACGATCGGCTGGCTCCCCTCTGTCACCCCCCCAACTTAGTTTAGAAGCCGAGATATATCTCTCCATAAAGGCTGACACAAAGAGGGCTGGAGAGCCCAGCCTGCTCCCCGGCACAAAAGACTCAGGCCTGGTGGTTGATAAAGGCTTATGGAGAGCAGAGGAGCTGATGACTGGGGCACTATTGGAAAGGCCTATTCTCTTCACACACAAAAAACCACACTCTCACTCAAGACACTATCTTTGTACTGTGATGTTGGTTATGAATGTGTGTGTGTGTGCCTTTGCCCTCTTCCTTCTTCCTTTCACACACATCCCTCTGCATATACACACATTCTTTCTTTTTGGAAGATGCTAATACTGGACATGACAAAGCCGCAGCAGACGGCTCTCAGACAAAACACGTCCTTGCTAAAGCAGTTCATCTTCATGCAGAGCCGAGCCGAAGGTTTGCCAAAGCAAGGTATCCTGAAAAGCCTCATTTTCTTTCCCCAGCATTCACTCATTCTCCTAGTTTTATTCAGTCTTGGCTCATTAGTATTTCTGCTGCTCGCTTCGATATTTGACTTCAGGTTTGTGGTTAATTGCTTCCTCTGATACTAAAATGAACTTCTTGTCTTCTTTGACGAATGCGCAGTATGCAGCTTAAGACCTCTCCGTGCTTTCCTGTCTGCAGAGAAGTGGGTGCGAGGCCGGGCCATTGACCGCGGAGAGGTCGTCATTGGAACCCAGCAGAGCCAGGCGATCCCGCCGGGACTTTTTTGGAGGTTTCATATGACTGTGCACCATCCGACCTACATCAAGTTCAATCTGTCCCTCTCACACAACGCGCTGTTGGGGGTTTACGGACGCAGGAACATACCGCCTACACACACTCAGGTAACAGAGGCTCATGTTGTTGCATGCTGTTTGGGCAAGTTGTGCTTGTTTGCCGAAGTATTTGCAGCACTAGCTGAAGTACCACATACAAAATAAAGTGGGCACAATAGTGTGAGAACTAAATTCAACTGCTTCTTCAAACACAGTATTACAAAAGTTGAATTAAATATAGGAAATTAATCAAGTCAGAAAGTCTTGGTGCTTAGGTTTGAGTATCTTACCAGACACTGGTGGTGGTGGCTGATGACCCTGATTAAACTGATGGAGAAATAAAGACATAAAAATGGGCTCCAATATGATTGGCTAACCATGAGGGCGTGTACCTGTGCTAAGATGTAATTGATCGATGGGAACAGATAAATATTCACCCGACAGCCCCAGATAATAATAACAGGAAGTTTAAGATGGCCATTCCTCAGAAGTGCGAATATAAACTGTGACCCAAGTGTGCAATGATGTAGTCGTCCTGACATAACTTCATCAAATGCATCACCAGTCAAGCGCACATGCAGCAGTAAGTGAATGTGTCACAATCTTTATGTTACGATGTCCAGTCTTTTCCCATTGGTTCACAACAATAAGCAAACACACTTGCATTCCTTATTTGCTCATAGAATAAACAACGCTTGATGTTTCTCTGATACAATGGGAATCGTTATTAATACAATTTAATGGATTGATTCAGTTTTAATGCATGCATGTTGTTTACAATTAACTATAGCAAGCATCAAGGGGGGAAATAACACAACATTTAAATCCTTAAAATAGTTTAATATATAGTCAAAACTATATGGATATGGAGGTGGCTATATTTTCCATTTCATTTATTATTCTAGCGAGAGACCCTGAGAAGCAGGAACCGCTAAATGTAGCAATGTGTTTCAAAAAATAGATTTCTTATTCGCTCCTGCTTTACATCTATTTGCAGCTTTGCTTCCAGTCCAAGCTCTTGAAATTAAGTTTCAACTTTCAAATTCTGTTTCATATGTAAAGGATATTACTTAAAAGACTCACATTTGTGCTGCGTCAAGCAAAGTAGGAGGGGGTTCTATGTGCCAAGAGCAGAAGGACACCACACAGCATACGCCTCCCAAATAGCTCTCGTGCTGACAGAAAGCTAAATACAGAGGGACTCTTAGAAAAATGACATCAGTCGATAGAAATAGATGACAAAGGAGCATGGCTTAATGGATACATACATTAGTTTTAATTAGATTTTAGATCCAACATTAAAAACTGCGGGAGTTGAAACACATCTTAACCCCAAACTTGACCTGAAAACTGTGACCGTCTTGCATCGTATCGTGCCATTTGTTCAGATGGAGGACCGTGGAAGATGTGGAACTCTCCAAGGTGCTGATTCCATGTGGAGCATCTGAAAGTGGCCGGCTGGCCTTTTTCTTCTTCTTCTTTTTCCTCACATGCCAAAAGATCTCAGCTGAAAACAGATAAATTGTTGCTAGCAGTTCAAACAAGGAGTCCTTTATTGGACATGTGAAAAGTCTCACTTTTCAACTCTCGCCATCTTCCAAAATAACGAAATGCGTGGTTTAGAGGCGGCGAGTAACAGAAGGTGAGAGAGGGTGGCAGTGCGCTTTAAATTATCTTGCAAATTACTTTGCTCTAAGTCACTCACTTATTAACCCTCCCAAACTAACGGTCTATTTTTTTAACCCACCTGACCTGCTTGTTAACCCGTGGGTAATAGGTTGACCCTTGCATCGTCAGTAGCCCAGCTAACAATCCCCAGGGGTGAGGCGCATGTCGAACCTCACAGACGTGTCTCTGCTTAGAAGGGTCAGGGGTTGCACGGCATTGAAAACCATGTCTGTGATCGCTCATTGTAAGCACCACTAAAGCCAATCAAACAACACACAGGCACAAATAGACCGCATTGATGCTTGTTTTGTCATGCAAGTTGGTGAGCATCGTTTATTTGATCTCAGTGGAGAGCAGCGCGAGTCGCCGTCTCCTGCTTAACAGGTAGCATTTATGAGCAATGAACAAATCACTTTCTTTTTTTATTCTTGCTCTGACAATAGAAAAATAAAATATGCAAATGAGAGCAATTAAATCACCAGTCTGGCTGTATTAAAATGTGGTATAAAAGATGGTGGCAAACAGGTTGTACTTGAAGAGACTGCAAATTAATCAGAATATATTGTCGTACAAGTTTGACTGATGTAGAAATGTTGTCCCTGTCAAATAATGAAAGGTGATGAGATGTGTCCGTTTCCTCATGAGGACAGAGGACATTTTAGATGATCAGTATTATTTTCACAAACCTAAACGAAAAAAAAGGCAACATCTGATGCGGTCTAGCTGCAGATAAAATCTGTTTCAGACTCGTCTACAGAAACTATATAGACACGCACATTTGTCACATGCGATGTATTACAGCACTGTGCCATGCAGGAATACAACACACTCTATCTGCTTTTTAACATCAGTGCACCCCTGCTGCCTTCATGAAGAGGTCTAATTAGGTGTTTTTGACACGAGTTATGACACACGGTCCTCAAGGGAATAACACTGAGCGAGCTTGCTAGTTCAAGGATGCTTTAGGATGGCAAATGAAGGGAGGGAGCAATGTGAGTGGTGGGGAAAGTAAAAGAAAAAATGAGAGCGATGCACAGAAAGGCTTAGACTAAAGAAATGATAGCATGCTATATTCAAGGTGGGGAAGTCTTCTGAACCTGTTGAAGCGCCTGCTACAGATCAGGTCTGATTGAGCGAGACTGAGCTGCCGGGGACGACGACTCACACGTTTCATAATTCAAGTCTAATTATATGCACAGAGACAGACCAGTTAGCTAATAGAATACAACAATAGAATACGACAGTTTAAAAAAATGGTGACATAATTCCAATCTCCGCTCATCAGCAATACGTTTGTTGTTGTTGTGTGGTTTGTGTACAGTTTGACTTTGTGAAACTGTTGGATGGGAAGGCGCTGCCCAGATCCCTGACTGATCCCATCTCGACCGCCAAAGCTCCCAAAGGCCTGTTGCTGAGCGGCCTGCAAGAAACCGGTTTCATTGAGTACATGGACCCGGGAACCTGGCACCTGGCTCTCTACAACGACGGTCGCAACCTGGAGCAGGTGCTGCTCCACAGCACTCCTATAGGTGAGGAGAATAATGACACTTTGGCTTCTGTTCCCTTACGCCGTGCAGCATTTCTTGCTTCTTGCTTCTTCTTCTTTTTTTTTTTTTTTTTTTGTATTGCAGGGTTGATTCACCCTCTCGACCTTTCACTGAAACCATCAGATCATGACTAACTGCGGTTTCGAACTTATTGACATTTAAACGGAACGCTCCCTGTTACGTGCGTGCAGTTTGGCACGGTGAGAGAAAGCTGCTAGGGAGGGGAGGACAGCTCCGATAGTAATGACAGGGCTTGCTAACTGCAGCTCATTGCTGTGACACACACGGATGGCAGTGCAAATTGACGGATGTGAATAATGCAAGACTGCGAGGCTGAATATAGACAAGTGGGTAATTACAAGGGCAGTTTTGCCACTCCCACTTTGCTCCTTAAGAGAATACAGTGACAAAAAAGGTGTTGGGATGTGTAGCAGCACAGAAACATGATGAGTATAGACTGGATGATTTATAGGTAGAAAACAGGTAATGCGGCAATTGCAAGGTGTGAAATGTGTGCTGAGTAGAGGTGCTCCAGAAACAAACTTCATTTTCAGATTTTCATTCCCCAGTTCGTTGAATCATTCAGGTATTATAATATTGGGCAAACGATCATGAGGGCGGCTACAAGCTCTCTCAATTCTTAAGGTGCATGTTAGTGACCTTCTGAAAACCGAATCATTAAAGGGAATCACAGCGCAGTGAAGACATCCTTCATCATCGTATTGACAGGGTCTTTATACAATGACTGACAGCATGTGACAGCTAAACACAGATTTTATTTCCGAGCTGTCAAACACTTCCCGACTTGCGTGCCGTCTCTAAAGTCTGGAATATCCCAGACCTATTTTGAGTCACATATTATGTGATAAACAGGAAACAGCGACACAAAGAGTTAACTTTTGTTCTTCTCTTGACAATCAAAACAAATATGGAAACAGCAGATGGGCTCAGAATAGCAACCTCTTCTCCTAATATGGGCTTTCAAATGATCAATCAGGTGATTTGGCTTGAAAGAGTAAAATGACAGTAATTAAATGATGTCAGAGTGATGTCAGCGGCCTTTTTTAAACCCGCAGCAGCACGGGTTACCTTTATGCACCACATTGTTTTGGCATCAAAAGACATAAAAGCAAAACCTTTGAGCTACAGTAAAGTAAGTTCTAATGCGAGATTCGGTACGCTTATCGTTAGGGTGCAGCTTTATGGGAAGCTCAGGGAGAAACGGGATACTCTCCTTCTGCAGGAAATAGCAACAGGATTCAACAAATAAACAGTGTAAATCAGAAAAGGGCTCTAAGAATGAGCAAATAGAATACGACAGTCAAGAATTAGAGCTATGCATGGAATGAGATGTGTAATGATATTCTATATGATATATTGCCTGTAAAACATATATTTATAGTATTTATACACTAAATGACAAAAAAAACCCGCTGTCATATATAATCTAATTATTTTCCGTTGTGACGGATAATCAAAGCCATATTTGTTTGGTCCATTGTTAAGTCACGAGGCATTACGTTGTCCAGTCTTCTATTTACAGACCATTGCCCGCACACACACACACACATGCATCGGCTCTCCCTGAGCATTGAGTTACATCTTAATATGGTGATCCTGCTGAGTGGGACAGAAACTGTATCATATGTACAAATCCTGATATATACTGTAATAGCTGGTGATGCGTGCTGCGACTCTCTGCAGCCATTAGTCAGTAATATTCAAAGGGATAATGTGCATGTTGCAAAAATGAATGAAAGGCGGAAATGACAGAAAAATGCTGATATCATCATAATTCACACTTATGTTGAACCATATCTTACCATTGTGTAACACAAATTAAGATGTGTTTCCTGCCCCAACCGGTTTTGGTATTTAGATGTGAGCTCCATTCCAGATCCGTCTTCTTTAATTCTCTTGTACCCAGAGTGATTCTTTCTGCAGGGCTATTAATTATGCATAATTACCATATACAGCTGTTGTCACACATGCTCTTAGATATTCGATTATCAAGGAAAAGGTTTCATGTGGATTTGTGGAACTTTAAAGAAAATAGGTGAACTAAAAAATGAAAAATAAAATAAAAAAACTAGGTAGCACCTCGAGACTTCTAGTTAGCTGAGCAGCCATTTACTTTTCTCATAAATTCATAAAGCCAAGGGTCATAAAGCATGGATGAAACCTTACAGGCCCATAAAGTACCACAGCAATGCGTATTTGACCAATCAGATTAGTTGGCTGGAAGCACCTCTTTTATAATAGCATTTAACTGTAATAACTTATGGCTCGAGTGGTTTCTCACAGGAAAGGGTTTAGTCAGTGGAAAGAATCGAATGGGTGTCTCAAGGATGCCCACACACTCACACACACACACACACACTGTAACAAATAAAGACACAGCTCGCCATAGATTACCTGTTAATTGCCTGGAGATTTTTATAGTTGAGAAATGGACCTGAGATATATGGAGCTTGTATCACCGTGACAACCCTGCACCTTACAGCCTTCTGAGACGCTCTAACAGATCACCTTCTCATCTGGATAAAAAGGAACACTGTGTCCTTGTAGATGAGTTCTTTTTCCATTGCATGTGTCAGGTGGCAGATACAATATTGGAATTTTTTTGTACATGAAGCTTTTTTTTAAGAGAGAGAGAGAGAGAGAAAAAGAGACATATATGGAAAAAGGTTTGTGAGCCCTCCTGACTGTGTGGGTGAACAGATGATTGCCACTCGTTCTCTCCATCAGAATGACGGTGACAGGTGATGGAGGTGAAAATGACTTTGGTTTCTGTACTGATGCGATGCTGTGGAGGATAACGCATAGCTGTCAGCTACTGGCAGGGCCTGTCTCATTAGCATGTGCCACACGTGCCTCAAGGCGGGTGTCACATAATAACTTTGTATGCTTGTGTTTGTAAATGTGTGTGTGGGTGTGTGTGTGGGTGGGTGAGAGATGGACAGCGCCATGCACTGAAGGGTTTGCCATCCATGCTCCCTGAGCAGAGCTAACCAGAGTTTGATACGATGGCTGCTCAGAGGAGCCGGGTGCGATGGAACAGGGTCAAATAGAGGATGTTGTCTTTTAAACCCCTTTTAATTACTGTATCAAGGTGGGAGAGGGTCTGCCTGGACACCAGCAGCAGCACAGTTCAGATCCCTATCTCTTTCCTGCCTGAGTGCATTTTTGCCATGCCATCTGTAACCAAAGAACGAGGTCTGACGTGGCGTCGAGGAGGACAAGGAAAGTTAAAGTGTGATAAAAACCCACACACCCTGCAGGGGGGGTATGATGAAACACAATATCCAGATGGAAAAACAAAGCTTGTCCAAATGTGTGACACTGATCTTTAGAGTATGGCGAGCATAGCTGTTCTGGCGATGCATCATCACCCATTCCCCAGAAACCGGTTGACTCGCAATGTCAGATTTTATGTTCAGGCCTGTTCCAAACTGCACCCTTGCAAACAGTTTGTTGATTAAGCCTTGATGTTTGTAAATTTGTGTGCAGCGTGTTTCCAACTTGTAATGTAGTGTAATGTGCTTAGTGCTGCTGAGTGTAAGTGAGTGCCTGGCTATTCCCCAGAGAGTGATAGCAGCAGGATCAGACTAATCTAATATAGCCCTTGAGTCTGGGGAGCCATCCATTGCTTATCAGATCTCGCATCCAATAATAGAGCGCTATGCCAGATTATGGAGTTGCAATAGAGTTGGAATATTCTCAAGTTTTGTTTTGTTTGTTTTTTTCCCCGGTGGCATTTATGTTGTCTGAATGTGTGCATGTTTTCTTGTCCGTGCAGACACAATGGACGGCTGCTCCACCGACTGTAATGGGAATGGAGAGTGTGTGGCCGGGCACTGCCACTGCTTCGCTGGATTCTTGGGTCCTGACTGTGCCAAAGGTGAGACATCTCATTCAGTTCAAAAAAAGCTAATGCTTCATCCTACTCCTTTTCGGACATGTTTTGTTTGTATTATTATTGTTGATTTGACTTTGTTATTGTTGGTTTGACTATTATCATTGTTTTCGGTTTGTTGTTTTCTATTTGTCTTTTAATTTGCATGTTCGAAATAAAGCATTCAAATCAAAAATCAAATCAAGATTATTGGTAGATTACTATGTTCATTTTATTTGAGCTACTAATGGTTAGGATGTCTCAGGACATTTTCTGACCTTCCTACTCTCTCTGTGACACGCATAGAGCACGTTCAATTCCTCTTTAATTTACTCTAGATTGAAGCGTTTATTAGGCCCTTTAATGATAATTCAAAACCATTTAAATATGGATCTTTCTTTCTTTTCATATTTGACTCATCAGGAATCAATAGGGGGAAAACAAACAAGCACAAACGTATTTTTGCCCTGTATGTATATATTTTTCAATACAATCCAAAATCCAATTTGAGGAATTTATCCCAATTTAAAAGACTGTTTCATCAAATATGACACGTACATATTCAACATGATTCATGATGAGGTATGAAAAATTATAATAGTCTTAATTATAAGATGCTTTGTTATATTCAATGACAATACAATCTCTTTTAAAAAAGAAAATCACGAGCTACTGCATGGGGGTGGACATTTGGCGCTTTCCTTTCTTTCTTTAACATTTTCTAGTAAAGCTGCTCAGGATGCACGGAGCAAGGAAGAATTTTGGGGTGGATCTGGATAAGGTGAAGGATTCGGGATTTCTTTTCATGCGATGAAAAAGTGGCATTTTTCAGGATTTTTATCAATTATGCATGAACTGCTTGACAGATTTTCATGAAACATGGTGGAAGAGTAGGGCACATGTCAAAGGAGGAAGATCCCATGCGTGTCAATTCGTAAGAAACGCCTGGAGGTCTTGTGGATATTCTACACCTCAAATTCTCGGTGGAAACTCATTAGATTTCTTCAGGGAAAATACTGTTACCGTACGCATTGTAAGGACAGAATTAGAGCTGTGCATGTAAAGACATAAAAATGGTGTCACAAGGTACAACCGGTTGTAGGTGAGTTCTGTTTTTAATTACTTTTTATAGTTTAATTTAACCCTTTCTGCATGTGTATTTTATTATTCTGGATTTTGAGGAAATCCTAAGGATTAAGTCTGACAGATGAGCATCTGATGAGGATGACATGAATAAGAGTCAGATAAAAAGTATATATTTTATTTCATTACTGCGCCTCTGGTCTGCTAACTACTTTAAATAATAGATGGACCTTTTCTTTCTCATGGAGACTCTGTGCCCATGCAATATAAACCCAAAGCTTGTTTTCCAAGTTTTATATTTTACACATGTACTAAAATGCTTCCTCGTTTTTCATGCACTCTTATCCTAATTTTCTACTCATTACAACGTAGCACGTCCCCTGTGTCACCCTGTCGTCTTGATGCCTTCAGTGTCTGCACAAATTCTATCAGTATATTAACAGAGGCGGTATATGCTATGCTATATGCGGTATATGCATCACTCCTACTGCTACTGTACTTTCGGCTTGTCCTGTGAGGGGTCGCCGACCTTCTCCACTTCACCCTGTCCTTTGCATTGTCCCCGACACCAGCCACTCTCATGTCCTCCCTCACTATGTCCATCTATCTTCTCCTGGGTCGACCTCTAGCCCTGTTCCCTGGCAGTTCCATCCTCAGCATCTACCGATATAGTCCCTGTCTCTCCTCTGGACATGTCCAAACCATCAAAGTCTGGTTAACTCCAAAACATCTAACCTTCACTGTCCCTCTTATTGTATATGCATATATGTATTATATAGTGTATGCAACACTCCAATTCACTCTATATGTTCTGTTTAGGGTTCACTTCAAAATAAGCTAAAGACGCGTTTGGCAAATCACAGCTGATTTATTACGCATTGTGGTAATTTGATCATTTAAGAGAGAACAGAAAATGCTTTTAATCAGCCTCTATTATCTCACATTGGCCTCGCTGCTGGCTGCTCTGTAAGGCATGGCTATCATTTTAATCAGCGTCTGACCTTAAAATAAACTGCAGTGTTCATGTTTGTCACATTGAAGACACCCGGAGCAATGCTGCAGCCCAGTCTTTGAAAAGTTTCCACACAAAGTTCTGAATGCTAATTTAGTTCTGTTCATGAGATTTGCTAACTAAAGGCTCAGGTGATAGTTTTGACAGAATTGTTTATTTGACTTTCTCAATGAGTAAAGATCATTTTCGGATCACACATTTTATTAACACTGAACAAAAATTAAATGCAGTCAGGTTGATGTGAATTCTTTGTTGTTGATTGTACATAACAAGCGTGTTGTTGTTTTTTCATCTGAAGAATGACATTTTTAGGCCAGAGCATCTCTGCGGCACCGCAGTGCATAATAATAGAGATGTTTGTGTAACACGTATTACTTTATAAGAAAACTGCTGCCGTTTTTATATTGCACTAGAGATTTTTATAATACAAAAACGTAATTTTGCATCACTAAGAAAAACATAGCGTCCATCATCAACATTTAACAGCAGCCTTTCCATATCATCCTCACAGCTCCACCGATGTTTTAAATTTCCTTGCAAAATTACCGTCGTCGTATCAGCCACATCGCGCATAAAAAGATTAAATCGTATCCCATCAGATGGTTTATTTACGCTCATCATTTATTCATCGACTCGTCTCATCTTTGCTCATTTCGGTGATGATATTTGAAAACTTTTGGCAGGAGTTGTAAACGTGTGAAGTGGGAATTTATTACTGTAGGGCACAGAGTGCTCGATGTAACAAAGGAGCAAGCAAACATGTAGCACTTGTGCATGCATGGATGTCTATGGAGCCTTTGCGGGAAATTATAACCAAAAAATAAAATCTCTGTTGATGCTGGATCATCTTCATGATCCGTTTGAAGTCTGGTTGAGCCGTGCCTCCTGTAGCTGCGATGAGCGAGGGCGGCGGGGTGTAACTGTCAGTGCGACACTCACTCTCTTTATTCCACCTGGCTGTCATTACATTAGCCACGCGGTTCTCCATCTCTGCATGGAGATTGCTCTGCTTTCCACACTCATTCTATAAACCTCTAATGCTCTCCTTTCTAATCTTTCATTTCCGCGATTGTTTTCACGGCCTGTTCAGAGCGGGCGAGGTGACGTTGTGGGGGATTTTCTACCATTTGTGGGTTGCCGTGGTAGCTGGGCTCAGGTGGTGCTTGAGTAAATTGAAACAGCGTAAGGGATAAGCTCAAGTGTGTGTGCGTGTATGTGTGTGTATATGTGCATATTGATGTGTGTGTGTGAGAGCGAGAGAGAGAAAGACACGGAGGCTGCTTGAGGATTTGCTGAATCTGCTCACTAGCTGAGATAAGAGAGCGTAGCCCCTCTCACAGTAGGTTACTGCGGTCTCTCAGCTAATATACTGCAGCATTGTGTGTGTGTGTGTGTGTGTGTGTGTGTGTGTGTTATACTGACTATGAGGATGTTATCTGTGTTTGTCCTGTTGCAGATTCGTGCCCCGTCCTTTGCAGCGGTAACGGCATGTATGAGAAGGGGAGGTGTGTGTGCCTGGCAGGCTGGAAGGGGGCAGAGTGTAATGTGGAGGAAGGTCAGTGCATCGACCCCACCTGCTCCAACCACGGCTCCTGCATTCAGGGGATCTGCATTTGCAGCCCAGCTTACAAGGGGGTGAACTGCGAACAAGGTAAGATGTTTTGCAGACAAAACCGCACTTTAATGTCACATCTGCTCAATTAAATACGGCTGCACGTCTAGACATCTGGGTGAGAGGCTTAAGGATTGCATCCAATTAAAAGTATTTATTTTTTATGTAGAAAACTGATCGAGTCATTTGCAGTGCAAATCCATAGTGGGCAGATTAACTCAGCTCTATGAGGTCAAGAAGTCAAGTTGATTTTAACTCACACACTACAAATATTGAAAAGTGCCACCAACATCTTTGTAATCTTTAAATCTGTCCACAGTGGACACAAATCAGTAACTTAATTAGGTTCACATAGTAATTCACATAGAAAAATTACCCTTCTTTATTTAAGCCCACCATTAGTTCCACATCTTTTATTAACTATAACTTCACAAACAAAAACAGTTGTTCAGCATTATGTTTCCATCTGTCAGATAATTTAATAAATTCAGGTTGCACAACTCATCACTCATTTTGTGTCAGCCTGACCTCATCTTCACATCCTGCTGGTTGAACTTCAGACAGGTTAGTCCCCCACCTGCAGGGAAAATGACTTGTTTTTAAAAGCACGACAATTCACTCGTGAAAGATTTCTGGAACATCTTCTAATGTGGAAAAAAAATACACTCAATCAATCAATCAGAAGCTCAGAAGCCTGATTTATCCTGAAAATAACTGGAAAACATCTAAAACTCTGCATGCATGGAGTTTAATTATTCAGTATATACTGTTCATCATGAGACATATCGCTAAAAGTGAACGAGTGATAATTGGCTGAGTGTTCAAATTAGTGAATGATCAGCGACGTGGGTGTCTCAGGTTACTGAGGCGTCTACTGATAACAGTGTGGGAGTACAGCTGGGGGCTTTTGCCATATCCTCCACTTGCAGCCTTGTAATTATCCAGTATATTGTCAAAAGAAACAAGAGTGTTGTGATATTTAGAACAAGAATCTTGCGACACTTGATCACAACCTCACATCACAGATGTCTCCAACATCTGGCCTGCTGTTACCTCCAGTTTCCCAGCCTGTGGAGACCAACGCGTTCGACCTTGAGCGGCCGAGCCGAGTTGAGCCGAACTCTGCTGAGCTTTTGGCTTGACGCTCCGAGCTGTAATTACACACACTAACCCAGTGTAACGCAGACCACCATGGCACGCGCACACACACACACACACACACACACACAAACCGAGCCATTTCACCCCTTATCAAAGCCTCCGTTCTAAGTGCCCTATGAAGTGTAATGGTGTGGAACAGATACAGGGATTGTAGCTAGGGTGGTTAACTCCTGGATGGGATGCAAAGAACACTGCTTTCATACTCGCTGAACAGATGATTAGAATGTGGCAGGCACACCCGCCCTCACCTCTGACACAGCCTTGCCTTTCATCTCTCTCTCTCTCTCTCTCTGCAGTGGACTGTGCGGACCCTCAGTGCGGCGGCCACGGCGTGTGTGTGCGTGGGGAGTGCGTGTGCTCAGCAGGCTGGGCGGGAGTGAGCTGTGGCGACCCGCTGCCAGCCTGTCAGGAGCAGTGTTCAGGTCATGGGACCTATCTACCCGAGTCAGACGCCTGCGCCTGCCAGCCCAACTGGACGGGACCAGACTGCTACACTGGTGAGACCTGAGGATTATTGTTCAGCTGGAGGAAAAACTACGGAAATGTGCAAGTGCACATCACTAGTTCGCCAGTGATCTTGTTGCACGCTCGGTCTTGCCAGATGCTTCTTTCCGAGGATTTGCCAGACACAAGAGAGAAATATGGAATGGAGCCTCCCTGTGAAAGATGTCGCTGCTTGTGCACGTGTGTTTCTGCACTGTCCTCATTCTGCTTGTAAATGACTTTTCATGACTCCTCAACAACAGGAAATAGCAACCCCCCCCCCCCCCCTCCCCACACACACACACACACACACACATGGATGTGTATTTTTACTGTAACACAAAGTGAGTAGTCTGCTGCATGCACATAGTCCCTTTAGCTAAATAAAGGTGGAAAACAAAATGCGTTTATTCTCACTTTGGTGTGAAGTGGCTTTTAAAGCATTTAAATACCCACTGATATTTGTTTTATGCCCTTTTACCTTTTCACCACACATGTAAGTCAGTGTGTGCTTCATACGTTCATAGAGTTTCTACACCTACAAACCGCTAGAACCTTCTTTTACACATGACCTGCACCCTGCAGAGAGTTAGCCACCATGATAAGAACATTAAAGCATGTGCTGAGGCATCTACATAACGCACTGTGTGCTGTAGTCTAACACTGTGCAGTGACAAAAGCGTCCTTGTAAATTGCTATTATAGTAATGACTCTCCTCTGTTTCCACCACACTAGCCTGGTGCCGTGTTTGACAGGATCCGTTCTACCATGCACACCAATAATTTGCAGGGAATCGGCATTAGCTCTTGCTCTCAGGTGCATGCATGCCTTAATATAGTGATTTAGCCCGTGATAATGATAGACCATGGCTGAATATCTGAGATATGAGTGGCTTCTCTCTGCCTACTGGGCTTAATCAAAGAGACCCAGCGATTCTGGGCCCGGGCTTTGTTGAAGCAGAGCGAAGCTATTGTAATTCTAATAGAGAGCTGAACATTCTCCAACTTTAAGCCACGCTTTCCTTCCTCTTCATGCTATGTATATTTAAATTGAAATAACTTTTTTTTAACCGCAGCTGGATAAGTAGTCTTTGTGTGCCTCCAGCACTTTGCTCTCTTTACTGATGGATGAAGCTTTGCTTTAGCAGAGGGAAGGAGGGGGTGGGAGGGGAGAGTGGGAGATGGTGAGGACAAAAAAATAGAGGGAGAATTTTATAGGGCTGTTGTAAGGGAAAGGGAGAGAGGGGATGCTGACAGGGATGAAGATGGAGAGATGGAGAGAAAGAAAGGGTATTAACATATACCCACCAAATCTGATCAAAATGTCAGGAAAGAATAATTGAGCTGAACTGGAGTCCCTGTAGTTTAAATATGTGGCACAAATACCAATAATTTAGCTGTTATTACGAGTCCATTCACTCTTTTACTCCTTCAGGGAACTCGGCTATTCGAGCTGGGAAGATTGTGTGTTGTGAGAAAGTAGACTTTTTTTTTTGTCTCTGAGGTTATCCTCTATCGCTCCTGGTTTTATTCCTCTCACCTAAATCCAACGGATCACCCCAAACTTCTTTTTTTTTTCCACCTTCTCTTTTCCTCCCTCCCTGTCCCTTGTGTCTCTTTTACCTTTTATATTCCTCCAACGCTCAATTTCTCCGTTTGCACCCCCTTTCCTTCTCGCGCCTATTTTCTCACGCGTATCCTCTCCAACCCGTTTTGGCAGAGCTGTGCCCGGTGCCGTGCGGCAGCCATGGCGTCTGCTCTGAGGGCCAGTGTCAGTGCGAGGAGGGTTGGATCGGCGCTGCGTGTGACCAGAGAGCGTGCCATCCTCGCTGCGAAGAACACGGCCAGTGCCACGACGGGAGCTGCATCTGCCAGCCTGGCTGGGAGGGAGAGCACTGCAACATTGGTGAGCTGTGCGCGAGTGCATGTGGGAGTGTTTAATTATCCCCCCGTGATGCTTTGATTAGTGAGATTTGCAGGATTAAAACAAAAAAAAAAAGGTGTTGCTATGATCATTTCCACTGGGATCATCTAGTTTTACAGTTGCTTTCCTTTCCCCAATTCTCTCACTTGTTTCCTCCTCTCAGTTACTCACGATTTGGACGTGGTTGTGAAAGGTAATTCATCTCTGTTTGGGATTTAAATTGGGCACGGTACCCCACCAACATTCTCACAAATGGGAACAATGTGTGCGTTTGTGTGTTTCCTACCTTTACAGATGGCTGCCCGGGGTTGTGCAGCGGGCATGGGCGCTGTACCCTGGAGCAGAGCGGCTGGCGCTGTGTCTGCCAAACTGGATGGAGTGGGCCTGGATGCAGCGTTGTCATGGAAACTGACTGCAGTGATGGAGCAGACAACGATGGAGGTGACATTTCTAACATCATCTATCATTTTCTATATCTCCTTTTCTCCCTCTTGGTTCTTTCATTTCTGTCTTTCTGGCAGAATGTCCATTACCTTGTCCTCTTCTCCCTGCTATTGAGAAGTCCTCCTCGTTGCTCCTCCCATTCACCCCCCGGTGCCGTCCTGGTCCTGCTGTGACTACATAATGTTGTGTGTGTTTGTGTGTCTTGTCACATCCATGTGTCTTTTTTTTTTTACCACATCCAAATGTCTAATATGCTTACTGCCTGTTTCTGCAAAAGTCACTCAGAGAAATGTCCTAAAGTCAAGCCACGCTAGAACAGACTCGTCTTCTTTATTGGTGATGGGTGAAAGGTGAGTGTGTTACTCAATCATGTGGCTGGGATGTTCTATCCTCGAGAGAAATGACCAGAAAAACCATTCAGCAGTCTCTTAACTCTGCTCATTACTATAATTTCTTCAACATTTCAGTCCCATCTAGAGATTTTCTTTAATAGATAGAAAGGTTTAGGAATATAGAGCAATATGAAATTGCTCTGAACTGTGTCATTCACTTTGAGCTCCATCAAATATCCATTATGGACATCCCCGTTAAGCCGCCGCTATAATCCATCACTGTATGGTTGCTTGGCTTTTTTGTGGAGTAAAAGCTTTTTCACTTTTGTTTTTTTATATCTTTGTTTTTTTCCATGCTTGTTCCACATTTTGTCATGAATGACATTTGAATCTGTGCTCGCAGCAGCCAGGAAACCTCAAACACACACATTTTGTCATTCTTTTTTCTAGGCAATGCAGAGCACTGGGTAAGTCAGGGTTGATGGTTGCAAAAGAAAATAGATTACAAGTCTTTACCCTAGATGAAGCTACACAGACCAAAAAAAAATGTGGTGTAGACTATGAAAAAAAGTGGGTGAATAAAAAAAGATGGGTCATGGTCCATGAGCTTAAAAACAGCAAAAAAGCCTTTCTCCCTTTCCCTCTTTCTATCGGGGCTGTTCAAAAGAGACTGGTGACAATCAATGGGAAAACAGTTACGTAATATTGTGGCTCCAGCAAGACTGAAAGATGTAATATCATCACGGGATGCCAAAGCTTGGATTTGGTGCCTGCAAATCCAAAACAAAGGGCAGATTTTGTCACAAAGTTATTTGGCATAAAATAGTTTGCACATCTATTTTAAAACTAGCGCACACAAGAAAATAATTCCTACACAATGACTAACGTGCAAAATAATATTTATATCAAAGTTTGGTTCTAGACCTTCATCAAGGGAATCAGAATCAGCAACACGTTGCAATCAATATTTTGCAAGTGCCATGTGAATATTGACGAAGTAAATGTATCAAATGCATTAAACCATCCATCTTCTAATTATCCCAGGGAAAGATTCACAAACAGAGCTTTATGGAATCCATTTACACTTCTCTTTTTCTCCCTACCCCTACACCGCTCTGCACGACTTTCCATAATTTTTGACCGTGCAATTCAGTCATCTGCTTTAATCGACAGATATGCTTATAGGCTCTCGCCGCATTCTGTCGCAAGAATCTCTTTGTCTCTAAAGACTGAGACTGAGATGGAAAGATGCCATCACAAGTAATCAGAGAATGAAAGCAGCTTCCTTTATTAGAGGAATTTATTTACTGTTCCTTCTCTTGACAAAACAGTATTTCTTCACAGCGCAGTCACAATTGTAATGCACATGATTAAAATCAACATTTCTTCTATTCTTCTTTGCTTTTAATAGCCTAGCACACCCCTGCAAAATACGTTGCAAACATGCGCTTTCTTTTAATGGCAATGATAATAGAGATTAAATGAATAAATGTGCTTGCAAGCTGTGAGTCCTATGGATGCAGCGCCAGGCTACCTTTGTGGGAGTAGGTCAAAATAAAATATGGCTGGCCTTTAGCTTCCTGCTCTGCGGTCAGATGCATTTAAATGTCAGCACTGTTTCCTGCCTTTTGCAGGCTTGAAGAAGGAAACACAAATGCCAGCCTGGCTCCCATTACCTGCCGCTTTGCTTTGTAGCTTGTAGTTTACAGAGGATTCCAATGGATCGGGTTCAAATAATGCCTGTGATTAATTTCTGATTTATAGGAGCAGATGCTGTAATTGTAAGCTAATGCCCTCTAATGAACCACATTTGATTGATACTCCTGATGATGATGATGCTGATGATGATGCATGTGTAGGTGATTGCTAGGCATTAGGTTGCTCCAGTGGCGTTTCTCACTGGCTGGCAGTGCTGAGCATCATTTCTCTTCAGCTCTTTCAGAGGGTCTTTGTCACGTCTTCAACACCTTGACCTTTTAGGATTTACGTTTCTTCAATGCGGCTCGGACACTTGAATTTGATGAAGTCTTTATTAACGATGTGGATTAATTGTGTTAATTGTGAGTGTTAAAGCTTTGATCTCTCTTGACCCTCTTTGCCCTCTCAGATGGCCTGATGGACTGCGTGGACCCCGACTGCTGTGAACAGCTGAGCTGTGGTTCCGACCCCCTCTGCCACGGCTCAGCCGACCCCCTGGCCCTCTTGCAGCAGAACCCACTGCCCCCCATCACACCCCCCATGCCCACCAGCACATACACTCACAGCTTCTTCCGCCGCATACGCTTCCTGCTTGGCAAAGGGGCCACACACGCGCTCCCTGGAGATATTCCCTTTGATACGAGGTATGTGGTGGTTGTTGTCGTTTTTTTGCTTACCTCCATTGTATTTGCTTTCCTGTCTGCGCCCTTGAGTGATGTGTGGTTTAATGAAAGGCACGAGCTGTAAATGATTAATTAAGACATGTATTAATGCATTATATCCTCTATTAACCATTATTTGATCAATCACAGTGTGTGTTTGCATATGAATTAAGCTTCCCATGTGTTCACATGGCTGTGCACACATCTCAGTGATGTGTGGGTCTCTGGAGTCAAACGTCAGCGCATCGTCCTTTGGTATCGGTGTCAGACTGCAGACTGTTTGTTTGCTGGATATTAATGCTCGATGTATCATTCAATTACACCAGTCGGGAAAGTGTCACCATTCATTTATCAGTAACCTCTTAGCGCCATCAATACAGGAAATACATTGTAATGTTTTCCACAAAGCGTTGGGAATATAAGAAATGATGCCTCTAAAATAAAAATGAAAAATTGGCTAAATCCCCCCTTCCCCCCTTCTCTTTTACAGGCTGAATAAACAAATAAATTAATTATGTGGCCCTTTGTTTCGAGGGGTAATCGATGGAAGCTTTCAGGACAGGAGTAACAAACAGGGCAAAGCAGCCATGCAGGGAAAATCTCACCTTCATCTATGTCTCTCCTGCAGTAACGGATTATGTGTATTTTACTGCTTTCCAACCAAAAAATCAGGATGAATTTTTCAAAACAGTTGAGCCGTGACTAGTTTAAGGCATATTTAAAGAACACACACCGTTTTTGATGCAGGTACCTCTGTCGCTGCAATGTAAACATGGAGGTTTTTTTTCTTTAATGTGACAGAGTGTTGAAAGGTTTTACTGGAGGTGAAAATATATTTACGGCTCTTGTATTCCGGCAATCTCTGAAAGAGCTCTCCACGCCAAAGGAGGGAATTGTGCCTGGCAGAATAAATGCGGTTGCTTTGTCTTCATGCGCAAGGTCGTTTGGCTCGAGCGTCATATTATGCCTCTCTCTTCAAACAAAGATTATATTCTCTGTCATTGTAAATCTGTCATCTCTGCCTTTCTTCTTCTTCCTCTCCTGCGTGTTCCCTCTGTGCCTTTCTTTCTTTCTGTTTTTCCAGCCGAGTGGCCGTGATTCGAGGTAGCGTGGCATTACAGGATGGCTCTCCTCTTGTTGGAGTCAACATTTCCTTCCCCCAGCATCCAGAGTATGGTTACACTGTCAGCAGGCAAGATGGAAGGTAGGGAAATTCACAACCAGAATATACAAAGCATGGTATTAGTTTGGTTCTGCCCATGCCCCATTCTTGTTTTTTCTGTTATTTAATTTTCTTTAGCTTTGACCTGGTGACCTTGGGTGCGATGTCTATGACCCTGATGTTCCAGCGGCCACCCTTCCTGCCACAGACACGCACTATCTGGACGCCAAACAACAACTTCCTTGTGATGGATCAGGTGACCATGTCCAGGGAAGAAGCTCAACCTCCCAAGTGCGACATCAGGAATGTTCTGAGTCCCTACCCTCTGGTGCTGCCCTACCCGCTCCCCAGATACACCGCAGCATGTGCAGAGAAGGGGCCAGCAGTGCCTGAGTTACAGGTAAGGAGCTCCTCTGCTTATATCCAGAGGGTCTAGGTGAAATGCTGTTTTACATGTGCAGAGGACAATGAGCAGCAGTGAAGCTGCACAACAAACAAACATGGTCTCTCGGGATTTGTAAATTTAGCTCAGTTCATATTTGCTTGTGCAAATAAGGAATGAGCAAAATGCAAATTCATTTTCTATCCATATGCTCTCCACCAACAAAAGCAAATGAGGTGGCTAAAAGTCAGATCTGGAGGTCAAGTGTTATGCCCTCTAATGTGAGTCTCAGTATCTTAAACTCTCAGCTCCAACTGCAATTAGTCATAGACCGGAAGTGCTTTAGATGAATGCATGCAATATTACTGGTACATCAATTCATTATATTTTACTTATAAATGTAACAACAAACATCTGCATTTTGAAAGAAAGATCATTTCAAACCAGTCAATTATTTCCGGATCGAAAGAAGATCAGAACAAAGGAGGTGCTGCAAACTGCAAGAGACAGTCTTTTTAAACAAATTGTCCATCAATGAAAAAGCATCCAAGTACGGACAAGTCCTGATGTGTCTTCTCTTTACGCGATTGGACATAGATATGGATCATGATCTGGATTGTCAAGCATCACAATAGTGTCGTGCAGTTCCCTGTTGAGAAATCATTGGAATAAACATTCAAGGCTGGAATACTGATAGAAATGTGAGAAAACTATTATCTGGTTGTTAAGGATCGGTGAGTTCAGCGTAGGTTTGCTGCGTCTGTGTATTTCTGCTTCATGATGATGGCTGTATGATGGCGAAGACTTATTGCATCCCACTCTGTGAGCTATTTCCTCCCTCAGCTGCCACCAGTAGTTATTACAGGAGCTCATTGTACAAATATAAAGTAATAAAGCACCTTTCCTTTTTGATTCATTCTCTTGATCTAATTTGTCATTAATCCTCTTTTAATCATCTGTATTTCTCACACTACACTCTCCATCTTGCTTTCGCAGGCGGTTCAGGAGGAAATTTCTATCCCAGGGGCCTTCGTGAAGTTGAACTATTTAAGCACCCGTGCTGCAGGCTACCTCTCCCTGCTGCGCATCCTCCTCACCCCTCCCTCCCAGCTGTCTCCCATCTCCCCACTGGGCGGGCTCTCCAAGGTGCACGTCCGTTCATCGGTGGAGGGGAGGTTGTACCAGCGTTGGTATCCTGCCGGGCCTGGTCTGGTCCACCGCCTGGTCTGGAACAAGACTGATGTGTATGGCCAGCAGGTGTGGGGCCTCACACATGCAACTGGTAGGTGGAATTAGAAACACAATAGGCCTGATATATGGTTGCTATCAAAGATTTGGACATCCATTTACTTGAATGAAAAGCAGTTCAAACCTTTAAGTGATATTTGACATTAATAGAAATCAGCTGTACGAACACATGTAATTTTTCTTTTTTCTTTTTTTTACATCAACATTGATGGATTCATTTCAGGAACTTAAATACTATTTAACAAAAAAAAATTACAAAAATCCAAGGATCAAATTCAATTTAGAATAATTCCTCTTTTTGCTGGCTCTGGAACAACATTTAATTGTGTCTGTCCTGCCCTTCCATCAGGCTGTATGGACACCCATCCTTTTTATGCTCATAGCCCGCTAACAAGCGAGCTACAGTTGAAAACATTGCAGAGGTCATTAGCTTTAAAGATGTCGCCAGGCAGATTTGTTATCTTAGAATTGAGTATAATGTTTAAAATAAACCCAGACATGTTTTTGTGCTGTATTCACTCTTGGTAAATTACTAACCTAGTCATGTTTAATTGTTAGTATTGCTAATGCTATTCCCTCCCTGCTTCCCGTCTTTAAGCTAAACTCGTCATCCCCATGCTCGAGCTAGTAGCTACATAGTTAATGAAACAGATATGTTTACTAGACTTGCTTCGCAAACTATTTAACAATTCAAGAACACAGGGCTTAGATTTCCACTGGAAAATTGATTTGTACAGTTTAATCTCGACCACTTAATTATTCTGTCACAAAATTCCAGAAGCGATGACAGTGAAATGGCCTTCCTTAAGTGAAGAGACAAAGAAGGCTACCCCCACCTGAACCTTTGTAAAACCATTTTTTTGTAGAATGTTTTCAATCCAACAATTCCGGGACTCGCATCTCAGGTGCTTCAGGGTCTATTAAAGGTTTGCACAGAAGCCTGATTGGGAGCCATTGTGCAAATGATTGACCATTCAGCAGGTAATTGCCCAGCTGTTAATGGACAAACTCCTGCTGCAAAATGAGAGATTTCAAGATTGGCTGATAATCAAGATAAAGTACCTCATCTTGGTGTCTTTATTAGAGGTTTGCAAACTACAGATTTGTCTGACTTCAAGGAAGCACTCCCTGCAGTTAAAATATCATTAAGCACTCATAACATGTAATAAATGCGGCGGGAAGTGGATTGCATGAAGTGAGCAGCAAGCCATTTGGTTCTCTCCTAAGACCTTCATCGCTGACGGTAGTGAAGACGAGCGCTGTACTGAGATCATGGACACGGGCCGGTGCGGGCTCAACGTAGATAGTTGATCTGGACAAAAGTGGTTCTGTGGAGAAACGTCCGTGTGCGTGGAAAAACGCGAGTCTGTCAGGACAGCTTTTCTGAGTGCAGCCCATCAACAGCAAATGAAATACGTATACATCAGATCTACGAGCGTTGTTGCACCCAAAACTTAAACCTTGTAATTTTCTATTGGCCTTTTAAGAAGTTCTGTTTTTATGTGGCGCTGTGAGGAAGAGAGGCGTCAATGCATACCGAGTAGAGTGTACGATCTGCAGAGATTTGACCTCTCCACCCAGAGGTTTCTCTCCTCCTCTCCTTTTCCTGTCTGTTAGACCTGCGTTCCCCTCGTCTTCATCTCTCTCCCGCTCCTTCAGCTTTCCTCAACACCAGTGATCCTGCTTTTTATTGGACCTGCTCTGCTGACCCACCTCCGTCCCTCCCCCCCTTACCCCCTTCCTCTGCCCTCACCGCGTTTCCTGCATTGCTGTCCTCTGTGAACTCTGTTTTTCTTTCCTTGGCTGCTTGTTATTTCCTCCGCTGTCTCTTGTCTCTCGTCTTATGTCTCTCTTCTCTTCCCCTGCCCACCCTCCTTCTCTCCTCTCTATCCCTATTCTCCCCTGATCTATGCCTCTCGTTTGTTCCTGAATTGTGCTGGAATATATTTTTGATTAAATATTTATATTCATGTTCACAATAAAACTGACAGAGATTCTACTTTTTTTTTTATTACACTTCAGGCGGATATTTATGTGAATATAACACCAGCGCAGGGTAAACAGTTTGATCCACATGATTGATAATGCATGATTATTCAACATGCTATTAATGATGCATGTTTCAGGTACTGTAGATATGTGGTGCGTTCTGTCATCACCATCAGCTCCTGTCATAATGTTTACTGTGCAGAGAAGGCCTGCAGAGGGTCTATTTGCTGCTCTGTGAGCTCAGGAGAACACTGAGGGCTCTGATTTCCTGCATCCAGCATCAAGACTGGCTCACAGTTGAGACAGCACTGACAGGAGAATGCCAAACACACTTTTGGTGGTTTTGCGGCCAGACTTCATTGATGTGACGATGTCACACTGGGGCATGAATGAAGAATACATTACCATAACTTATATGTGACAATAATAAATAATCATCTTTCATCCCTTGTAAACTTGAGGCCCGCCACGTCATGAATCCTGTAGATGTTCTATTTATTGCTGCGTGGGATGTGTGTCGCTATAAAACTGAACCCCAACAACGTCGTGCCGCACAATGCTGCTCGACACAGCTACATAACTACATTTATTGCAGCTGGAAGAAAAAAATATTCAACATCCATGGTATACGAGGATGACTGGAAAAATCTGGAAAATAAACCCGCTCCTTTTAACTGACAAATGGCTGCCATTCGACCCTCAGACCGATGCTAACGTGATGTCTGTCCAAAGAGCAGCATCGCAGCATTGCTGAGGAATCTTAGCCCATTCCTCATGGGTCACCAGTTCAGTAAAATATTTCCATGGCCGATGTGCTGAAAGTCGCCTTTTTCAAATCTCAGCAGATTTTCAATGTGATTTGTGTCAGAAATGAAATGATCCAGGCCTTCTGAAACCCAGCCTTCCTGGGATCGGGGTCCTTTTCGAACATTCCAGCGACGTTCAACCTTCAGCTTCCTCACAGATAGTTAGACACTGGATTAGACTAGATGGAGGCCAGCTCACCCTACATGCTGCAGGTCTCCAGTGCCTGAGGAAGCATCACTGCGTTACCACCATGTTTCAGTGAGTAGGATGCCCTTTTCAGCAGACGCGTTATTCTTCCTCCTCCGGACATATTGCCGATCCATAGGCTCCAAAAGTTGCAGTTTGGTTTTTTCACTCCACAGTACATCATCCTAAAACTTCAGGGTCTTATCTACATGCTTTTGAGGTACTGGAGCCAACTCATCTTGTGCTGTTGGGGTCAGCAGTGGTGAACGTCTTGGAGTTCAGACAGAGAGCCCTTATGTAAATTTAGGTCTGAACAGAAATAACTGGGAATTTTCTGGTAAGTAAGTCTGTGCAGGTTGGAACAGGGCTTTAACAAAATCTAATTTGCAAGTGTGTTGTTCTTATGAGGGATGCTATTCAGGGGTTGAATTATTATGAGACTGGAGTAGTCAATAAAAGTTTGTGTTGAATGTGAAAAAAGTATTTAATGCTGTTTCATTGAGTCAGTAAAATGCCATTTATTAGATATAGAAATTGCCAATAGCAGAAAAGTACTGAACAATATTTGGCCAATATGTTTGCTTATAAATGTACACATGAAAATGTATCAAGGTGACACCTCATCTAGACTTATCAAAAAATGACTGTTACCATGGTTACCTGTTGATTTGGATGGAAGTGTAGAATGGAGATTGGATGACAGTTCAGAGACAGCTTCCAGCCTGGAAAGTCGCCTCGACGTGGCAAAGAAAGGCCTTCAGTGTAATCTGCTGTCAGAGATGAGCGGTCACAATCATTCATCCTTTATCCATCCTGAAACTGCTGGAAAATATTTGCGGTTAAAAAAAAATATAAAAAAAACACAAAATAAAAGTCAAAAACAACAACCAAAGCTTTTTTTTTTTATTCCAGGGAAGTTGTGAGTGTGTGTCGCCAAATAAAGACACTGAAATGATATGGAATGAAACAGCACCGAGCTGTCAACCTGCAGGTTAAAAGACACCGAGATGACAGCGTGCCTCTGATTGGCATAGGCGCTCGCGCTGCCTGCCTCTACTCCCACTGACAGAGTCACCAGAACGCTAAAGCAGCACAGCCCTGAGGTTCTGTTATAAGAAAATACGAAAACACGAGATTTAGAGGCAATAGATCCACCAGGAAACATAAAACCGGTGTAAATTCTGCATAAATGTTCCTGTGGGTAGATAACACGCAGCCTCGCTGTCACCACTGAGCTATGCAGGGTGTTTTTTTTGTTTTACAGAGCCTATTCTTTGGTTAGTTTTCAGTGAAAATGAAGAAATATGCTATTTTCTGCACCACTAATTTCTACTTTAGCAGCCTATTTGAATTTCTAGCTTTGGTGAAGGCCTGTAAATATGTTTGCTTTTCAAATTAACTTGTTTTTAATCTTCAACCAAAACAGAATAATTCCCGCACAATGACTTGAACAAAAAATGTTAAATTCATCTTTACCAGAGGTGATTTAATAACATAACAGATGCACACACACACACACACACACACACACGAGTAGGCCAAACGTGTGTGTGTGTGTGCACAGAGAGTGGAAAAAAGGAAAAGGAGAGCGTGCTCTGTTTGCTGGGGTGAACACATTGCCTGAGGCTTCAGCAGAAGGAAATGAAAGCTTTCACCTGTGAGATATCGAGTGTGCATTTATGTGTTATGGCTTGCTGTTGTTTGCAAGGGTGTGTGTCTACTTCTGCCGATGCGTATGTGTGTCGTTTCATGTAATATAGCCACTGTGATATTTGGTTGTGAAGCCGTTTCCGAAACACTGTCACATTTCCTCTGAGATTGCTGTTCCCGTTTTGTCCTGGAAAACCCTTGTTCTCTCAAATAAAGGCTGTTTTATTGTCGGGTCTCTATTTTTTGTAAAGTATTTATGGCAGCTTTTAATGCAGTTTCTTAAGGATGAATTGGTTTCCAGGCCATGACAGAGGTTCTTTAAGGGGAGAGGTGGCAGTGCAATGGGACTTTAGGGGTGAGAAATTACATAATGCAGTTTTATTTTGCAATTGAAATACTTTTCTGTCAGTCAAAAAAAATGGAAAATAAGAACTTTGAAGTTAACTTGAGAGATCCTAAATCACTCATTGGGGTAGACATTGCTCTGTGTGCCTGTTCAGAGTTCACACTAAATCCACCATCTTCTCTGAGTGTACGCTGACTTTGTTTCGAGCCCCCCTTGAGTGTTCATTAATTCACAGGCCTCATGATTTGCAGTAAATCAAAAGAGATCAGTGCCAACAGCGATTGGCAATGACAGCTATCTTACACGGCATTTGTGTCAAGCTGACTGTCCTGTACAGTATTCATCAATTTTGCCTGGACTTAGAATGTTAACTCCGTGTTATTGATATCCTGCTATACAGATCATTAGAGGGTGTTTTCCATCTCATATGCTATCATAAAAATAAGAAATGGTCCTGAATGTTTAAAAATGAACTAAAACAACCTCTTACTTTTTTCACATTTAATGGAAGCTTTTTAAGCTTTTAAAGCAAACATGTTTGCATTTTTAATTATATATATTTTAACATGCTGCATCTGAAAAAAACCTGTTACTACTTATTTTAGCCTATTTATTGTCTCAGTTATCTCCTAACACTCCTATATATATTTTGTGTGTAAAAAAATATATGGTGGAATTAAAAAGACTGAAATGTTTTTAACTTGTACTTGAATGCAATACTTGATTATGTGCTCATGTATATTTTCCACTCCTGGAATCGGATGACGGCTTTAATGCACGCATTTCACTCTGCATGGAAGCGCCCAGCAGCTTCACCACATGTTGCCTCGAGTGGTAAATTACCGTAGAAACATATATTTTATCCTGCCGGGGCGAGAAAAGGTTGTTGATATAGTTGAGGGTTGCTGTGCGAAGCTGTTTACTGTATCATTACGACTAAGAGGCCATGCAGTTAATTCTAGGGCTCCTTCATGAAGACGGGCTCCACCTGATTAGGCCTCCACTTCCCACTGATCTCGCTCAGCCACGCGGTCTGTGATGAGGCCTCACTGCTGGACTTTCATGTGCTTCGCCACTCGATGGTGTGTGGTTGCTGAGGTAGACGGCGAATGACTGTGCTGGTGTGTAAAGTCTGGCTCTCAGGGTTCCACACCCGGCGCCGCCACTTCTCTGTTACATACTAGAGTATGGTGTGAGACGCAGCAGCACATGGTTGTTATTGCGTGACGACTTCACTTCATCTCATGTGTGAATGTGTTGTTGTTGTTGTTTTCCTTAGTTTCCATTGGCTATGAGTACGAGTCATGTCCTGGCATTATCCAATGGGAGAGGAGGACGGCTCTGATGCAGGGGTTCGAGCTGGTCCCTTCAGATCTGGGAGGGTGGTCTCTAGACAAACACCACGCCCTCAACATACGCAGTGGTAAGGACTATTTCCTGTGTTTTTTTGTTTACACACACACACGGGATAGGTGCCTCTTGTTCTTATTTCATTGTATTTTTTTACATTTTAAAACATAAATGCTTCCATTTGATGCCCCGCACCAGGTTATGCCTTGTGGCAGGTTATAACAAGCTAATTTGCATTTGTGGCGTCTGAGCAGATATTGAACGTCAACACAAACAAACACAGAATAAGGGTGAACAATTATTCAAAATGCCACTTCAGAAAGCGTTAAGACAATGTAACGTGATGCTTCAATGCTCAGCCTCCCCGAACAATTGAAGAGAATGCAAGGTTATACATAAAAGAACACACAACACGCGCACACACACAGGGCTGAGGATGCTTGCGTACAATAGAGTCAGTGAGTACAGAGATGAGCAGCTTTCAAAGAATCCTGCAGCTTTCTTTTATTTTTCTCGGCTCAAATCAATCAATTATAAATATATAATGAGCCAACTGTTACAACATAGAATCATTTCAGCGTGTTTTATTTTCCATTCACAAGAGAGATCTGCAACCTTCAGCACATATTCCCATCATCTTCCTTCAAGCAAATATTCACAGGATAGCCTGTGCCCCGCTGCTAACAATCAAAGTGCAATGAATGCAGATGGCATCTTTAAAGCCGCAATACACCATCTTTAATCTTCAAATCTGCCTGTGCAGAATCCAAAGGATGCTAATGACTCACGAAACACGGCCACGGCTATCAAAACATTTAGGTCACAACGTTCCTCAAACCTGATTGGTGCAGAATTAATTACTTTACTTTTTTGTTTTCTCAAAATGACTCTTGTCCTCCACAACTGAAATAAAAGAAATAATCAATCACAAAAAAATCTATTTTTGTATTCATGTTGAGTCAGATAAATGTGTGTTTGGGATTCCAGGAATTCTTCATAAAGGAAACGGGGAGAACGTCTTCCTCTCCCAGCAGCCTCCGATCATCAGCACAGTGATGGGTAACGGTTTCTATCGGAGTGTCCCTTGTGGGCCAAGCTGCAGCGGCGCCGCTCGAGACATGATGCTGTTTGCCCCCGTGGCGCTGGCCACTGGACCTGACGGCTCTCTCTACGTGGGGGACTTCAACTTCATCCGCAGAGTCCATCCTGATGGGTTCACCAGAACCATCCTGGAACTCAAGTGAGACTCGTGATCTCGTTTGGTATGCGTGAGCTAAGGGTAGAATGATCTCGGTAAGAATCTCCCGCACCGAGAAGCAGGTGGGGATTTGGGGGTATCGGATTGACTGGAGCACAATTAAAATGAAATTAGCTGGGCTGCTGTGGGTTTTTGCGCAGCTTTAGCTCTGGTTGGCATCTTCGGTTGGGATCTTTTTGATCTTGATAGCGAACATTCTGAAGTTTTTCTCCAATGCAAAAACCGTAGTGTGTGAGGCTCAGACATCGCAGACTCTCATCTACCTCTGTCGGATGTGAGAGACTCTCACAAGCCTTTGCTGTGAAACAAAGATGTTCTTTCTGTGGATTGTGACGATGCTATCTGCTCCAGTGCTGCAGGCGCTACATTCTCTATTTCTGTATTTTCTCAAGTGTGGATTCTCCATAGGATTTGCACATCCATTTGTACTGTAAACCGTTTGCTTTATGCAACTTTACCGTCTCATTCTTTGTTATTATTGTATCTCTAACTAATATTTCTGGTGCAGACAGAGGTTTTATCGCGTCTGTACTTGATACTTTGCTTTTCCTGTGGGAGGGCATGCCAACAGCTTCCTATTTACGTTAATATTTAATATGAATCAATGTAGCCATGTATATCAACCCTAATCGTCCTACATGAGGAGAACACTCACTCATATTGTGAGCGTGTAGCCGATGAGAATGTGACGTTATAAGTGATAACTTTTCTTATCTTCTCTTTACATATTTGTAAATGCTCCCCGGTGGCTCGTTTTCAGGAACCGCGATACCAGGCACAGGTGAGTTCCAGGGATTAGCACCACCTTCATACCTGCAGAGAACCCGCACGCAATGAAAATACACCCAGCTGGAAAGACAAGTCACATTGAAAATGCCTGGCAGCAGTTCATCTTAGTTTGTTTGTTGGAAATTGTGTTACTCTAGTTTTCCTCTTCCCCACAAGCACGCTATAGCGTTCCATACACACACACACACACACGCACACACACCCTGCATGCACTGAGGTTGTAGTCGGGTCTATAAAATCCTCATCTAAATTTAAGTCGCCACTATTTAATTTGTAAATTGGAGACCAGCCAAAATGTCAAGGATTGTGTTTTTTTTTTACGGATTACTTGGAGATGGTTCGTTCCCTCGCTGAGGAACACTGAGAGCCTCGGGCCCTTTATGGCCTCCATATCATCCCTGGCTCAAAGCCTCAATGGTAGAGGAAGGTCTGCACAGCATGTTCGACAAAGATCAGACAGATTTGTGTGTGTTTGTCTGTGGATGTGCCACTATCAGGGGTTATACACAACCTTTGTGTGTGTGTGTGTGTGTGTGTGTGTGTGTGTGTGTGTGTGTGTGTGTGTGTGTGTGTGTGTGTGGTGGTGAGAGAGGCAAAGGGCTTTACAGCTTTGACAATAGAGGATTTTCTGAGTCGCCATATCCAACATGCCAACATTTCCAACCACACTAAAAAGAATGGCCCTGGCTGAATTTTTAGGGTTCCGTGTGTGTGTGTGATGCAGACCATCATGAAATTCTGCGCAGCCTGAGATTCCAACCAGGGCTACCTGGTACCCGATGGGCTACTTCTGGGCGTCACCTTGGCTGACCGTGGCGTAGATTAATTCATGAAATCGAACAGATAATCAAAGTTTGGCAACACAGTGGCACAAATGAGTCACGCATTGAGTCAGATGTAGAAAGTAAACACGGCATGTCATCGATAAGAGATCCAGCGAGAAAGAGAGAAAAACCTGACTGCTAATCGTGTTTCAGCAAATAGTCCAGTGTAATAGATTATATTATAGTTAAAAGCAATAAACAGCTAATTCTAACTCACCAATTAGAACGGTTTCTGAAATATTATTACAAGTTCTGACTTATATTGTACTTTTATTGTTGGTTAAAATGTTATTTAATAGCTAAAAGTAAAGTAGTTCAAATTATCTATACTTAATGCAATGAAGTAGCGTAGCAGTGAAATGGAAAGTGAATCGCACAAACAATTTTCAATTCGATACTCTAAAATCCATTCTAACTCTTTTGTGTAATTCACAGCTATAATAGCTCAAATAAATCCTCCGCAGCGTGAACTCAGCCGAGACGGGATTCCTCTGAAGGTGCTTTGGACAGCCTCTCCTCACCCTTTAGTTCCCGCTTCCTCCTATTTCTCCGCAGCAGCTTTTTTTTTTTTTTTTTTTACTGTTAGCAGCATCTTAGGGTTCCGCTTTTATTCTATACTATTGTTCTCCCAAGTCAAATGCATTAATTATTCATCCATATTCAGCTTTCAAAGCTTTTCGCTTCACATTCTTCCCAGCAGAGTGCCTCGCAGGCAACGGGCCTTCAAAACAAGGTGCCTTCCGCAGGGAGATCATATGCGATGTGCTCACCGTAACGGCGTTGTCTATTTTTTCCCCATCGAGAGTTTGAGATAGGAGCAAAGCAAATAGGGGAGAGAGTCCTCGACAATATTATCTGAGAGCCCATATGGTTGATTCACAGAGAGAGTCAGGCACAGCCGGATCACTGTGTCTATCAACTCTGATTATTGTTTTCTTAGTATGTGTGGAGGGAGCTTGGGAGGCTGCTACTGCTGTTGTTGTTCATTTCCCTTCCACTGGATAAATAGACGTACGTATTCAGAGCTTTGAGCCTCTTAATTGAGAAGAAGACAGGTGAAGTGATCTGTAATCAGCGCCAGTCTCCATGCGAGCGCTGCAAGAGTGCAAATATGATATGCTTTGCAGGGCAGTGGCTCGCTTTGAATCTCGGTGAGTAACTCTCCTAGGATCAAGTTTAAATTATGTATGTCCAGTTCAGTGCAGCGCTCTGTAAACAGTTATGCACTTAATGGACTCGGTGACTGACAGCGCCGTTGCCTTCGTGGCAGGGTTTTCTTCTGGGTTTCAAGAAGGTGGAGGGTAATATCTGGAAGGAGGTTTCCTCTTTGGAGAATAAAGGTTTGCGGGGGGCAGAATACTCTCCTAGCATACATCTGTCGGAGGCAAACATCAATTACAGCTGCCTATTACTTGCTTGGGAGAACTTGTTTTTAATCTCTGCTGACAGTTGTAAATTAAATGCATTTTAATTAAGTAATTTTAATTTCCCATGGAAGATCTTTCTTCCCGGGTATATATATGACCAGACCCGGCTGACACTGGAGTTCAAGCTGTTAAGCCATCGCTTGGAAATCAGTTAGTTCCATTATTCAAGGCTCAAGGTGAAGCATCTCCAATCACATTTATTTAAAAAAACCCTGAGGTGAAGCTTTAAAATGCCCTAACCTGAGAATGTCAGAGGTGTTCAGCAATGACTGAACTGCAAACTGTACAGATGCAAGTCAAGACTTATCTGCACTGTTGACACACCCACAGAGTCGACCCGCCTCCTACACGAAATACAGCTCAAAATCAATACCAGGGTAAATGAAGTCAGCGTGAAGCACAGCCTGAGGGTCAAAGCGATGGCCATAAGATAGTGATTAAAACCGGACTGTTTCATAACATGGCGTTTTCTCCACATAAAATTTGGAGGATCCAGATACTTAAACAGAATAAACTTTTTTTTTCCACTTTTTCCCACATCTATTAATAGTACTATATATATATATATAAAAAAAAAAAAAGAAACAGTGTACATAGAACTCATTTGGCTTCTATTCATGTTCTGGAATTGTGATCTGAGAGCTTTATGCATCTCATTGCGCTTGTTTCTCTCTCTTTTGTTTGTGCCATGGCATCAAAAAGTCAAATCAGCCATTAAAGACAATATTTACCAGCCATCAAACTATAAATAGAGGACGCAAACTCCAAACGAAGCTTTCTGACATTCATAAAATAGAAAACGACCCCATCGACCCATTCTCAGAGTTGGATTCTCGCAACCAGTATTTGTGATGTGTCTCCACCTCATTCAAGCCTGCATGTGGGAATCTTTATGCTAACAAATTAACAGATAGTTTAGTCCATATGCTGTTTTATTTTAACAGTAATAAATTCACATCAACATTCAACTCTACTGTTTGAATTTGCTTTTTGTCTTCTGTATTTACTCACACCAGCACCAGCCCTGCTCACAAGTACTACCTGGCCATGGATCCGATGGGGGAGGTCCTTTACGTCTCTGACACCACCAGCCGCAGAGTGTACCGGGTGAGGAACCTCGGGCAGCCAAAGGATCCGTCGCGCAACCTGGAAGTCGTGGCCGGGACGGGGGAGCAGTGTCTACCCTTTGACCAGAGTCACTGCGGAGAGGGCAGGAAGGCCGCTGAAGCTGCGCTCAACAACCCTCGAGGTGGGCAGAACGTGCACTGCATCCTGTAGCAATACACACACAGTGCTGCCATCAGCATGACGCTCACCGGCCCTCCAGGCTAATGTTAGGAGATACACAGACATTTCTCGTCGTCGTCTTCCGAAGGTCACTACTTTAAATCTCACGCTGAAGTTTTTAATCATTTAATATTCCCACACCAATTTCATGAAAAGAAAAATCACCTCACAATTTCATGCAGCGATGAATCAGAATCTAATCCCATGAAGCTCCCAGGAACGCATCTCGTTGCATGTAATCTGCATGTGTGGCAATTCTTTTCCTTCTCCATCTTTGATCTTGCTCTCATCGCTACGTCCTTCAGTCCAAGCTGGTCATTTATTTACAGCTTTCTCGCCTTCTATAAAGACCTCCTGCTTAACCTCCGTCCTGCACGTGGCCGCTCTTTATAAGGTCAGAAGCCTGCGTGATTCCTGCTTTGTTCTGAAATGCCCCTCGTTTCTAGACTCCCCACACTGTGACTGATGCGTCACTTTTGCACTGTGGATGAACCAATGTTTCTAATTTGACAGAAAAAAAAAAATACACTGTGAATGTATTTACAATTTAACTAATGGAACAGTCATTCTTCTCATTTAAAATTCAAATAGGTTTAAACACTATCACTTCCCTGAGGCATATTTCCGACGCCGGTATTAATATTATGAGTCCCGCGTTATGTATTGACCAAAGACAATCGCTTGAAGCTTTGATAGTTTTGAAAACAGCAGTTTATCTTTAATGATAGAAATACTTAGATATGCTGTGGCTTTAAAATGATGCTGAATTGTTTCCAGGACTCTGCTGCTGCCTCACAGCCTCCCACCATCAACACTCGGTTGATGCGAATTGATAGATTCCTGCTGATTTCTTCTCAACCCCTGCCAGTCATGTTTTTAGATGCATTTTTCCCGCTTGTCAGTCAGACAGTTTTCACTACTTACTTGTAAAGGTGGCCTAATCATTTTATCAATAGCGATTAAGTTATATTGTTATCAGGGAAAAAAGGATATCGGCTGCTACTTTGTGCCAAATTACTGCTGCTAGCCTTTTTTCTACAGCAGAGACTTTGCAGGAAGAAAACAAGTATAATAAAACTAATAATCATGGCTGCAGTCCTTTTAGGTAATCGAATTCCAAGACCCTGCTATTGTGCCTGCTGGCGCGGTGTCATGACCGACTGTGAAATTGAATGAGGACATCGTGAATGTTACTGGTTGCACTGGGGCCATTCTGATGAAAATAAGTCAACATGCCTCGCCCTATAACAAAGATCACGTCATCTGTTATTGCTCAGCCGCCCGCCAAGTCGCTGCAGTTGTTGGTCAGAAAAGTCGAGCGAAGAAAAGAAAAGAGCAAAGCAGCTGAGGGTGAGCGGGCCGAGGCGACGCAAGACCGCTGCGTTTCTTCTGTAATTTAACATCGGTCATTGCTAGGTGCGGCGACCGTGATGAAAAATATGTCTCAATAGTCATACAAGCAGAACCACTGTAGAATCCATGACAGAGGGAGAGCGGGCAATAGAGGCTGGGCTGAGAGCAGCATCATCCCAGGCAAAAACACAAGAGAGTAGATGAGTAATATGATGAAGACCGGAAGGATCAAATAAAAGAGAAATGAATGTTTCCTCTGCAGTAAGATGAACAGCGGCTCCTCGCTTCAGGAACTTTGTGATGGCGTGAAAAAGGAACAATTGGCAGATTGAACCCACGTGGATGATTATTTATAACAGGGATAGAGAGGTGATTGGTGTCATGCCTAAAACCTTTTCCTCCCTGAGCTGATATATTGGTGCACGATGTGCCAAACCGCTCCGTGTGCTGGGTGCTCTCTATTATTCTCAGACGTAATGACTGCTTGGATGAGACTTGTCAGCGATTCAAAGGCACTTTCGCACTGCAGCGTCTCCTGCATTCCTTTCTTTTGCAAGGTAGTGCAACGTCTGATGATTTTTTTTCTCCTTCAGAATAAAGTGAGGCAGGCGGGGGGCAGGGGGGTCTGTGAAGATGTATCGGAGCATGTCTGGGGTCATTCACGCTGAGAGTCTGGGGACAGAGATACAAAAGTAAAGCAAAAGAAACAAAGTCTTCCTCAAAAATGAAGGAGTCACTTGAAGCGGTTTGCATTTGTGATGCGACGTCCCATTTCAGTGATCTTAAAACCAAACTTCAGGCAAGAAGCAGCACATTGACTGACCGTTTCTGCAGGGCAAGTGTGGGACCCATGATGTTTAGTATGTAATGGAAACAGACCCCCCCCATTCTCTTATTTAAGTTTTCGTTATTTTGCAGTATGTAATATTGTTCAGTTGCATAATGTGAAATATTCAAATGCATATGTAATATTGTTGGTGCGTTGTCAGTGATTAAATGAGTAAGGCTCATGCAGGCGTTTTGGGGGAAGCTTCAGGGGTCCTTAGTGTACACGGGTGGACATGTGTAGAGATGTGTACAAGAGAATGAGGAGACGAAGAGCCGCTGCATGACGCAGCCACGTCGAGCTCCGCACCGTAGTTTTATATTCACGAAGAACCGGATTAAATTCACACATGCCCACCTGGACATTCAGTTATTGTGTCCAAGTGCGCAACACAAGCTTTTTGGAGTAAACCAAGAGCATGCTTGATATACAGTAGGGCACGTTGCTCAAAACAGAAGAATATCGCCATCTAAACCATGCTGAATTCCTGGAAAAGGAGAAGAAGAAAAATCACAAATCTGCTGTGAGGATTGCATCATGGGACAACAAGTTCTGCTGTACATTTAAAATCCATTTATCACCAGAGATGTCAAAGAGATCTCCCTGGAAGCACAGAGAAACCGCCCCGGGGTCAATGCAGCTCCTCTGCATGCAACCGGAATTGATTGAGCTATACAAGAAAACCTGTCTCTGCAGCGCTCAACGTGACCCCGTTGCTCTCTGGACATCAAGGCCCATTCTAACGATGGATGAGATTGACTTTAACGTCTTTATCCTGCAACATTTTCCTACATACTGCTGCAAAGCAGAGAGATCGTCGATTGTCTGTATCCCTGGAGGAACGGACACGTTCCTCCAGGGATACAGGGATACAGACAATCATACCTGTCCTTCAAAGCCATTCAAATTGGAAGGAAAATGCAACAAAATTGCAGGGTGTATTTGAAGTGACTTTCAGCGCACTCCGTCACCCACTAAGAGTCTTAAATAAATAAATAAAACCAGACAGCCATGGAAGTGTCACTCAAGTGTGGTCCATGCATGCACACTCACTCTAAAAGACAGAGCAGCAGCACAGAGCTGACCGATGTTCTCAATAGAATGTCATTAATGTAATTCTCCAGAAATGTCATTAAAACATGTAATCCTTTTTTTTAAATGACAATAACAGATTAATAATAATAATAATAATGGGCGCATGGCTTCCTTGGCTTTGGGCGGCTTTCAGCCTGAAATCTAAAGTGAACCTAAGCTTCTGCCACAGAGACGTCTGCTGTGAAACTTTAGCCACTTTAAGCTAAAGGGCATTAATGTGTGTATATTTCAGACAGAGTGTCTGGATCAGTTGCATCATTAGTTAATAGCTGTCAGACTGGATGGCAGCAATGTGCTGCCTCCTGACAATCAATAATACATTTATATTTTATTTCCCCATCCCTTCCTGTTAGTTGGACACGTCTTACTGAACCATTTCTAAAATCTAAAAAATCATGGTGTGGAATTGGGAACGGGGGGCTGTAACTTTTTTTTTTTTTTTTGTGTTAGTTTTCTACATGGTCTCTAGAATGTTACCACAATCTTAAACAACATTAATTAATGTGTATTTTATGTTACATCCACGAGAGTCAAGATTGAAAACTAAAACCCGATGTATTTACGGTTACATTTACAGTCAGCAAAGTGAGGATATTACGAAACATCCTTGTTAAATTTGCCTGCATCCTTAACAGTTTTTTGTGAGTATACATCCAAAACCATTGTTCATTGTTAGTGACCAACCCTTTAATAATGTCACCGCTTTACAATCGATACCCCATAAAATGTTGAACTTTATTCGGAACACTAATTATATTCTTGGCTATTTTTATCAGGATGTTTTATATGTATATTTCCGAATAGAACGGTTTCCTTTGGTTTTGTAATCTGATATACGTGTTATACTCATGCACATAACAGTTAATTATTACAAGGGAGGGCATAATGTTGTCCGTCATTCATCGGCATCACCGTGATGTCCATGGATTGGCTCATGCAAATTTTGTGTATGAGAGGAAGAGGGAAGCATGAATTCTTTCATCTCAAAATAATTGTAGTTCATTCATTCATTCATCTTGACCACTTGTTTGAAATCCGTGTGGCAAGATTTTACTGGAGCCAATGGGCGGGAGGAAAGGCACACCCTGGACGAGCCACCAGTTTATTGCAGGGTCACGTATAGACAAATAATCAATCACACTCACACATACGGACAATTTAACGTAACCAATTCACCCAAGCTGCATGTTTTTTTGGTGGTGGGAGGAAGAACCTGGAGAAACCCACGCAGACACGGGAGAACGTACAAAACTCCTTCACAGAAAGGAATCGAACCCTCCGCCTTCTCCCTGTGAGGCCACAGCTCCACCCACTGCGCCACCGTGCCGCACATGATTATAGTTTATAATGATTAATTACATGTTTGCCACTGACAAAAATGAAAAATAGAAAGCGCTCTGATTCCCTTGTGTCATTGAACTCGCCATGTGTGCAATCTGTCTTGTGTCCAAAGTGTTCAATGGTGAGCAACGGAAAATACATTCTTAAATGTCATTCTTAGTCGTCTCTCGTGACGCACCATTTATCTTCTATTTCACTGCAGAGGTTAGATTGGCATATTTTTATGCTTTCCTGCACCCCACCACCATCATATCATTTTAATGCCTGTGGCATAAATGCTATTATACATACTGTGGAGGGCAAAACAGGACTGTACTTGGCTAGTTGGGCTTCATTTACACAAAAATCAAGTGCTTGCAGGAGCAGGAAATCATCTTTCCCTGTCACCCCCACACACACCTGGGAAAACTTTAGTTTCCAGGGTCACGCCGATGTCTAAGCCACAGATCTGTCACTCAGGCTGCACCCACAGTCCTCCACTGCCCCCCCCCCCCCTCTGTCAGTCGCAATCAGTTTCTAAGTGCAGTTCAGTCTGATGTTTGAGGCAGGCACCCAGCTGAATTTGGACTTCACTAAAAAAAATGTAGGTTAGCTACGTCTCCATGCTTCAGATGTCACTAGTTCTACAAAGAAACTGCAAATTTGGGAGCAGAACTTTGATTTTGATTTTTTTCCACCCACATCTTCATAAGTTCACAGTGATAAAACTGAGAAAAGATGATGAAAAGGAAAAGAAATAGATAAGAGACAATTTGACAGATGATAGGAAGACTGTTATCCTTGGTGTGCCCCTTCCACCTCAGAACGCGCTGCGTGTCTGCCTTTATACAGTAATAGAATATTCTGTCCCAAGTCTCACGTTCATGCACGGCCAGGTACTTTTCACTTCTTGACTCTCTGCACTTCACAGACTCTTCTGTGGCCATTGTGCTTCGACTAACCAGCTCTTATAAAGGCTCCGGGGATTCCTGTCATCCAGCTGCCACAGCCTACACTCGTACCTCCTACCACAATGCTAATGAGTGTTAGACTTCACAGAGAAATATCCAGTTCTTCATTGAAGATGTGGCTGTGTAATTCTGCCGCCTTCATCTTGCCTTATATCCTGCAAAGTCGAGCCTTCCTACTCTTTCACCATTTCCTCCACCATTTCTTCCACCTTTTTCATCTTGTTGGTTGTGCCCTGGCGTTGACATTGCTGGAGTAGGTCTGCCGTGACCCTTAACATTGTTTTAACATGGCAAACAGGAAATAGTACAGTAATCCGTCATTTTATTTTAGTAGACAATGTTGCGGCGCTGTTGAGCATTGTCCCAGTTTGTGCTGCATAGCATGAACTGCAAGGATTATCCTGTGTCCTTCAGACACTCACTTTTGAATGCAAAATCTGGTGCATTGTTTGGCGCTAGCTCTGCATGCGCCTGCAGTCAATTAGCTTGGCGAATAAAAAGGCCTCGCTCCATTTAGGATGGATCCCATGTTTGACACGAAAGAGGCGTCGGTCCCGTAGGATCGCGCAGCCGGGCTTACATCACTGGGCTCGTGTTCACAGTATGAAGGGGTACTGCACAATCACTGAACAAGTACGTATGTCTGTGTATAAATAACTGCGTTTTATGTGTACGTTTGGACAGAGGAGTTCCGTGGGGTTACTCCAGTAGGTTACGTTGTTGACGTTTGCCTGTGCAAGTCTTATCAGCCATTTGTTGACTAGTCCCAAACAACAAAGCTGCTATCCACAGAGAGAGGTATGCGTGTGTGATCGCTCGCTGTTACAGTCTCCCCCCCTCCGACCCACAGGGGGCAGACTAATGCCCTTATCAGAAGCTGACACGCTGCCACCGCATTTCTCCCTCTTGCCACTATTGCCCTCTTATTTTCTCTCCTCTGCTGTCTTTCTTTCATTCTCCTTTTTTTTTTTTTTACATCTCTCTTTACCACATGCAGACAAATGCGTTTGTCCCCGTCTCCCTCAGCCACACGGCTGCAAGGCACGCCGTCGGATTTGAGATAGTAGAGGCCGGATGAGGCGGCGCGTTTAAACCGGTTGTGCTTATTAGCATGTTAAACAGTCAGAGCGTTTAAAATAGAGTCGTAGACAGAGGGTAATATGCTCCAGAGGCCGCTAACCTTAGACCGGAACCAACAGGCTACCTGCAGCATAGTATCTTTCCTGGTGGTTGCAATCCGAACAGCACCGACAAATAAATGTTTTCTTGCACTGGTCGGCAGTTTTGTTCACAGGAATGGTTGAAAATGTGCAGAGGAGCGTTTCCCCACTTTGTTTTATCAGTGTGAATCATGCATTTGATGTTTCCAGCAAGCCCATCCTCAAACCATTAACTTAGCAAACACTGGTCCCCTGCTTCTCCTCCAGCAGCGGAGTCACGGCGCGGTCCCCTAAATGCACCGCCTATAATCACTGCCGCCGACATTTCACGCTTTCCCAAACACGCCACTTCCCAAACTGTATTCTGTGTCTGCAGCACTGAAGTTTGAAGATCTGCCAGCTGCTGTGCGTTCTAACTTTAAGAGGGAATACGCCATTGTTATTCTACCTCTGGCTCCCATAGCATTTAGAGCGGAGTGATTGCTGTACCTCGGAAAATGGAGCGCGGGAGAAGGGGGGGGGGGGGTTAGGGTAGGGGCTGATTGAATTGATAGAGAAAAAGATGGAGCTTCGAAACAAGGGAGATGAACAGATTGTGAGGAGAACGTAAAAGCAACGGAGGCTCAAAATAATATGAAATTAATAGAGGGAAGAGGAAAAAAGAAAGAAAGGGGAAACAAGAGTGTGAATATGATGGAGAAAGAGGGTGAGATAATGCATGTTTTGCATGTAAATCCTGCATTTTGCAGCAGTTCCTTTTTTCATCTGCATATTAAACTGGCGCTATGGCTGCCTTCCGTCTCAGAGAGTCAACAATCATTTTGGGTTTAAACAGAGCAATGCTTCTCAAAACACGGACGCCAGAGACGTCGCACCATGTTTGCAGCTTGTGTGTTTCGTTTCACGTTGACCGAGCTTTTGTCTTTGCCCCTGGACATTTCCTGCATTAATGATACACACATGAATTAATCACACAGCAAGGCAAATGGCAGCATACTCTATGATGATGTAAATTAGATAGATGGCATCGGGTCATGCTATTCCTAAAACAACTTGTTTTCCTGCTGCAGCATCCATGGTAATTAGAAGATCAACAATAGTTTGAGCAACAGCCATGCATCGCTGAGCAGCCACATTAAGAAGTCATGCCAGGGACTCGTTAGTGCCGAAAAAAATATACTGGAAATAAAACTGCCTGATCGTGAATTGTAGCGCGATGGCAGATGTCTTGTTGGTACAGCGTTTTCCAGAGCACTATAGCCTGTTCAGCTGGGCTGCATTCTTAAACATGCAGAAATCTGTTTTACTCAATAATGAATGCGGCACACTCTCATTTTAAAGTGGTTTCATTGAGAATTCCCAGCAGACCCGCATGGTATTGAACATGCGATGTCGAAGTCTCATTCTTTATAGGCAGCTGTTTGAGTCATACTATATATATATATATTGTTAGTAATAAGAAGTTTAAACCAGTGTCTTGTGAGGTGATATAATTACCTCCGCCAAGGCGGCGGTTATGTGATTTGCTGGCGTTTGCTTGTCTGTCCGTCCGTCCATATGTTAGCAAGATAACTCAAAAGGTTCTGGATGGATCTTGATGACATTTTCAGGGAATGTTGGGAATCTTACCAGGAACAGATGAAATTTTCATGATGATCCAGATCACCATGTGGATGGTGTAAATCTAGTCATGAGGGGAATGAGCTGCTCGGTGGAGATCTGCGCTCTCCGAGTGCTTTTCTAGTTTAATCATGTTGTTCTTGCATGAAGAGTTGAAGTGAAGCTTACACTGTGAACTTTATTTTCTGCACTATAACAAGACGAGAAATTAAGATAGATAGATTGAAGATTCGAGATGTGTATTCCTATGAAAGATGTCAGATACGATTAGATGGCTACATCCGTTTTCACGCTGATGTCACAGCCTAAAACTGACCAAATTACACTCGTTGAGATTAATCTCAACCAACAGACGGCGTGGGCGAAGGTTGGCTTCATAGTGCTACTTATTTAATCACTTCTTGCAGTTAATTTTTTCAAACTACGTACTCAGAATCTTTTTTTTAATATATTTTTATTCATGATTACAGGGCAAAGCATTTTAATCTTTCCTGTTTGTATATCTTTACTGAATTTTACAGGGCAGGTCCATTTTATGGTCAAATATTGCCATCCCTTCTCAGTCCACATAGTAAAGATCTACTAAACAGCAGAATTGTGTGTTGTTGTATTTTAAAGCAACAAATATATCGGTTTGGATTGGATTGTTCGGCGTCTTTGATGAAAAGGCCTCTGAAACAAGACATTTGGCTCGAAGTGTTTGACGGTACTGAGCTCCATCTCCTGATGCCAGGGCTGGATGGCTACATGCTAAAGCCAATTTTGCATAACACCATGTGCCAGGAACTTTGTTATTCACCAAACAATGGCTGTATCTCAGAGAGCATCTCATCTCTGTCACAGTCATTTTGGGACAGAGGAGGACTTGTAGATGTTCTGATGGGAAGCAGTCTGCTCCCTGCCAAGATGAGCTGAACACCAGAGAACACAGTTTCAGAGGTAGATTCGTGCTTACTTGAAATGAGGCTCCACCTGTAAAATGCCTGCCACTCCACTAATGCATTTGGTAAAACATCATGCAGACTGACAGCTACCTTGTTTGTAGTCGCCGTGTGTCGGGTAGCTTCAGAGAGATTACTGAAGCTCACTGTGTGTGTAATGAAGCCCTGAGTCAATAAGAGATGCAGGCTTAAGGCCAAAGGCTGAGCCCGTGCATCAAAGGTGCGATGTTTGTGCCAGTTAGTGAGGATGGCTGTTTTTTGATTGACAGCCTCTGGGTCCCCCCACATCCGCTCTGCATCTCCCAGTGAAGGGACACTGAGTTAGTTACGGTCGCCTTGTCAGAAATGTGTCAGGCTGACAGCATCGGCGTGATTGCGGGAAATGTGACATGCATGTCCCTTTAAATGGTCGAGAACGGTCACTGTTGGCAACTGGCCTGTCAGCATCCACTGGGATGATGGCAGGTTGACAGAAGAGTGGAGATTTCCCACTGTGGAAGAGAAAAATTACATTAAATGCAAGTGAATGCTGGACACGCACACAAGCACACACTTAGAAACATTTGTGTTGCTCGGGGAGGTGGAGGGGCTCTAATGAGCGGACAGGTAGTGAACTTGTGCAGGAGGATTCCACAGACTCTTAAAACACATTGACAGAAAGAGTCAACTAGAATGATGGTGGAGACAGTTCTGGTTGGGAGTCCAGGTGAGCCTTCCTGAGTGAGTGTGTGAGAGGCGGTAAGTGTTTGCACCTGGGAACCATTATCACCTGCAGCTCTTCAAAAGACCACTGGCGAGACCTCCCTCCTCCCCAGAAACACACACACACACAGTTCTATTGGAGAAATGGTGAGGGGGGGGGTAAAAGTGCTGCAAAACCAACTCTCTGTGATAAAGAGTCACCTCGTCCGCAGTTACTGTGATGATGTCTGTGTGTCGGCAAACGTGTTTCGGTGGAAGCTGTGCATAAAGATTTCCATCCTTTGGTCGTTAAGTGCCTCATTTTCACCCCCCCCCCCCCCAGCTGTGACAACATTTGTTTCTTGCCTTCTGATCCCTTTCCCTCTCTACCATTAGAGGGCCTCGGTGGCTTGTTGTTGTGATGGCATGTTCGGTAAAAGAGCCTCTATTGATGGGCCTCTTTGTGTTTGTTTGATGTTCTAAACAGTGCGACATAATCTGCAGACGCTCTGATGCAAACCCCTCAGCCTTTCTAGTCCAGAGCATTTGAATTGCTTTTATAATTGAGTCTGTCTGTTGCTTCTGCAATTCCTTTGGATCTGTTTTTCTTTTTTTTTTTGCTATCAAGCAAGGCAATTACTGCCAAGTTGAATATTTTCACCACAACTAAAATGATTATTCGCAAAAATAAATAAAATACAAACATTTCTATACAGCTATTCCAAAAATATCTCTCCACTTCTTGTCTGTATGTCGACGATGTGTAGTCAGAAACTAACAGCTAAAAATGGCAGCTATCAATAATTAATTATAATGCGGGTTAATGTGTTAACAAACTTTTAGTGGTTGATAATTAGATGAGCCACAGTGCCTGATTCAGACCTAATTACTAAGCCACTGTCTGTTCTGTGAGGTTTTAATGAATAATTAAATACAAGAAGCATTAATTATTTCTGCACATGAAAGATCTAACAGAAATGAACGCCTTCTCTCATTGATATTTTACATTGATTGCTGATAAGTGTTTGATTTGGGAAAGTGACAGCCATTAAAAGAAACCCATGCGCTGCAGCTTTTGCATCAAGTTAGTAATTTAATATTAGTTTTATTTGTATTGTTAAATGTCGATGATTTATGTACTAAGGACTTTCAACGGAAACAAGACCGCAAGGGCTTTTTTGAAATGTTCCTCTTAGACAGGATATTTGACTTTATTTGTACTGTAATACATGCTACTGTTTGACTGTACCTGTACTCTAACATTCTATCTAATAAATATATTCATCATCATCATCATCAGCTATTCGCGCCTCATAGCTGTACGTCACACCGACACAGTGGCATTAGATGGCATCATGACTTGCCAGTCATTTCTTTAATGTTATAGGTGAGAAATGGCAAGTCTTACAGATGCACTCCATCATGGACACCCCTGCAGTCAAACACATCAGGGGGTGCGCTGTGCCACCCCACAGACAGAGAAAATAGATTGATCCCCTCCCATTGAGTGTACACGGGTGCTAGTGTGTCTGCGAATTTCTCCGCTCCAGACATCTCCAGATTATCTCCAGCCTTATTTGCACTATATTATACATGTGCACAACGTGATTAACTGCCATGCCGTATCGTTTTTGCGAGAAGCTTTGCCGCATGCATCGAGGTGCGCACACCTGAATACACCACAAAAAAACATGCGGTTGCACATGTTGTAACACACACAAATTCACATATATTCGCATGCTCACATGCAAAAAAAAACACACACAAAAAAAACAACTCTCTTTCTGTAAGTGAAATGATGAAAGGAAACGGTGAGCTGGCTAAAGGCCCTTTGAAATGGTTTGTTCTCCAGCTCTGCTCAGTCCGGCTGCAGCACTTAACGGACACTCCAGGCTTCGCCCGGCTAATTTGTTTGAGTTTTTTTGTAATAAGAGTCCCTCACTGGGCGACTTGTTTAGGGGAAACTGTTCATCTGTGCTCGTCAGTCACGCTGTCGATTTGCACCAAAGCCTTTGGAAATGATCCTCTACTACAGCGAGCATCATTTTGATGTTGTAATAACACGTCAGCCCATATCATTAACACCCACTGAGCCTGGGGGGAATGGGAGGGCGGAAAAATAATGCCTTCGACCTCAGGCTGCAGGCTGGTGGCTCTGTGTGTGTGTGTGTGTGTGTGCACCTCACTCCTACACCCTAACCCTAACCTCAGGCTGCAGGCTGGTGGCTGTGTGTGTGTGTGTGCACCTCACTCCTACACATACATGTCACGACTGAGTGTAAGTTGAACGGTTTCTAGACTTCCATACATATTATCATTATGCTTCCTCCTGCATGAGGAGATGCCTTAAATAGGTTTCCCTCGCAGACTTCGTGGCTATTTTTTTAACTTCATTTGTTGCAAATACGTGTTGTTTTTTTAAAAGCTTTACATTTCCTCCAGCTTTATCCACAGAGGCTGCTGCTTTGACAGCGTAGCTGTCACCATTTGAAGCGTGAATGTTCTGTCAAAGGGGCCTCCAACACCAGAAGACTGACTTCCTGTGCTCTCGAGAGCTCAGGTCATAGAAATCAGTATGCACTGCACACACACGTGTTCAAAAAACCACTTCCTGTTGCCACTGACGCAATGAGCTTTCTACTTTTATTATATTATTTATTTATTCTATTTTTTGCCTTTAATTAGCCTTTGTCACCTCATCTCACTTCTTACCTTACACCCCCCCCTCACCCCCCTTCTCTGTTCAGAAAGTCCCTGGTGGCTCTTCTCTTCAAGTAGCTGTAATCAACGCTGATGCTCTCGGAGACCCCCTCTCCAAGGCATTACTCGGATTGGATTGCAGTAAGGGAGGGAGGGGTGGGGGGCGGGGGGCGTTTTAACCGATATTCTTTTGACAAGGACAACGAAGAGATTCTTTGATTGAGAGTGACTGGCTTGTAATGGTTAATTGAAGCCATTCCTCATCGTGTCCCTTTGTCTCGTCGCCGCCTCCCTCCTGTTTTTGCACCTCTTCCGGCTCTGGCTGTCTTCTTCTCGTTGGCTGCATTTCCCCCTGAATCTGGGCTGAATGCGGAAAGCACCGCGTTTTATCATCTTTGCCTTCACTCTTCTTCTTTGTCTTCCCTGTGTTTTCCAAGGTCAGTCCAGTGCCGTTTGATTCACTTTTCTTTGATGATAAAATCCAGTCCCAACTTTAGCCAAATGTCTATGTCCCACTGGGGTTGACATCTATCTCAATTATTTGCCTGCCGGTGTGTCTGCCAGCTTCTAAACATGTGTATCAGAGTGCCAGGACCACTCAGGGAGAAGAACAGTAATTCTTTTGATGTCTTGTAAGTATCCATGGGCTATATGGAGGGGCTGTGAATTCCCTTAGCACATTATGCAGCTTTACCCACAGCAGCAGGAAATCCAGTCCCTAACAAGGGGCATGTGGACAGCTTTTTCAATAAACATGGCCAAACACTTTTATCCAACGCCCAAACTGCTGTGTAAGTCCTTTCATCAATACAAAGCAATTATAGGAATTGTTCTTATTGTTTTGCTTGTGTGTTTAATAAGTAAGCTGTTCTCTTGTAGCTATTCTTGCTGCCAGGCTGACAGCTATTTAGAAGCCACTTGTGCCAAAATAAGACATGGAAATCCAGAGCATAGGTTGGGTGTCAGAAAAGCAGAAACGATGGCGAGAAAGAGCAAAAGCAGAACATTTAGGTTTAGAGTCAATAGATCCAAATGAGACAATAAAATAAAATAAAATAAAAATATCCAGGGACAGAGAGGCAGAGAGAAGAATTCAGCATAGAGATGGAGTCCTTGCTGCCTCGTCCATGTCCTTGTGCAGGATTTATGAGCTCTAAGATCAGGGACTGGTTGAAGGTGCTAGGAGGAGAAATGGGTGTGAAACTGAAGGGAAAGTGGGAAGGATCTGAGGATGGGAGAACATAAAAAGTTTCAGGAATAAGTGGGTTCTGACTGCGCTGTGGGTTGAGACGTCCCTCCTGCATAATGTGAGATGGCAGGGAGAGAAATGGTGGGCTGAGAGGAATGAATGGACGAAGTAGGAGGAAAAACTGAACAGAGGAAAGCAGACAGACGCTTTAGAAGGGTCAGAGGACGACGATTTGATTAGCAGCAGCAGGGCAAGATGGAGGCCTTACAAAGAAAGAAACAAAGGCACAAATAAAAATGATGTGGTCAGGGGGGGCAAAAAAGAGTAGAAGAAGATCAAATGAGGATGGACAGGAGAGAAGGGGGTTGCTTAGAGAGGAGAGGAAAAGGTGTTGGTAGGAGGGGTGAACCTGTGGGTGCTGTAATCTGTCTGTGTCACAGGGATGATGAAGGGGCCATGAGGGAGAACTCTGCAGTTCACCTTCTGGCCTCTGGAGGAAACACAGTGACACCCCCCCCCAACATCTCCACCTCTACTCCACCCGCACGATTTATGACTCATGAGGTTGGTCGGGGGCTGCTTGGTTTGAAGACATTTGTGAATCTAGTGGTGGTGGATGTTTGTGTGTGTGTGTGTGTGTGTGAGCGACCACACAATGAATTAAATTGCGTGCAAAGCAAGCTATTGTAAGTCAATAGACCTCCGTGGTGCCTGGGGGACAGGACGGTGGTGATTTCTACCCCGTGTTCAGAAAGTCTTCAGAGGTACATCCCCACATAATCCATTACGACAGCCTGAAAGCCGAACGACCGACAAAACCAGAATTAAAATCAAAGGCGAGTGCGACGAGATGACTGAACGCGAGATGAATGGTTGGCGCTGCCGTGCATACTGATGGTGCCACTCATCGCGGTTCTCTTGTGATGCGCTGGCACTGGTGTGTCATCAGATGACTCGTCTGGAAGCCAGCATCGATCAGATCATTGGCAGAAAAGCAGGTGATCGTTAGCGACTTTGATAATCTATTGTTTTATAGAAATATTTACTTATATATTTTGGGAGAAGGAAAAATTCAGAATGGAATTCTGGACATTGCTTTTTTTGCTCTAGAAAAAGTTTATTCTGACATTTTAAAACCTCAACATAATGAAAAATAGGGGGTAGCTAGTCATGATGAGCCCACGTCGAATGTTCCACTCAGATCCACAAAGTGGTCCCACTTATTTGATTGATCTAATTGTTTGTAGTTTAATGGCCCACGGCTCTAATGTTTAGTTTCCCTCTCACAGCCCTCATCAACCTTGTTCCCACCTGCAGCCTGCAGCTGTTTCCAGAGGAAGCCTGAATAAATCTGCTGTCTGCCCAGCTCCAAATGATAAACTGACACGGTTTACTAGCTGGTGAACATAGTGAAGCATTTAGCAGCTAAGTGCCACACATTTCCCTGAGGCTTTAGTGGAGACCAAAAGTAGTGGTGAGAAGTGGTGAAAATTGTACTTACATTCATCAGGTGCAGAAAAACAAGTAGCCATGAAGGCTAATGTTAGTATCAATTGGCAATATCCTTCAGATCTGCCTATATTGTCAAATATTATATTTTTGGTGTCGAAAAATCAACCCAAGATTAACGATCAAACTAAAAGACAGAATGATACTAAAGATAATAATGAAAAAGGTGAAGCTGTTTTACCATTCTGCTGTTTACTTTGTGTTTTAATGGCTTCCTTTGTTGCCTATTTTATTGTGCTATTAAGTTTTGTGACTGATTGTGACTTATTCAGTTATGAGTGTGATCGGTCTCCATCAACTCCTCTGAGTCACGCTTGAGATAAAGATGAAAACAAAAAGCCTGACGCGACTCAATGGCGCACATTGATGGGTTTTTAAATGGCATAGCAGCCGCACGCATCGTGGCAGGTCGAAACACAGAGATACGGTTATTGTCAAAGAGGCTAAGTAAAGGCAATCAAGAAGATTATGTTACGAGAGGTGAGCCTTGAGTCGTGCATTCTCATTGTTGAGGAGGCGAGGCGAGGGGCCATTGTCTGAATGGAGATGAGATGGGGATGAAGGCCGCTCGTCATCCATAACAGCTGATTCATAGTCAGCCCTGACCTTTAATATCTGGACTTTCGGCTCACTATCTGCTGCAGAGCTCCGAGTCAAGGACAGTTCAAGTGTGCGCCGTTCATAACAAAACATATACATATATATATATATATATACATATAAAGCTTGTGTCCTGAAGTGTGTGTTCCACACACTCCTAATTGTTCTTTTCCATTATGTTAAGAGATCGAGGCTTGACCTTTGACCTGCAATTTCAAAACAAACAGGCACAGTGTGTGCGGTGGAATTATTTTGTGAGTCTTTGTCGACGATTTTCATATTAGAAAGGGTTTTTGTTCATTACGTTTGTTAAAAACTGGGATTACGTGTACACTTTCAGATCAGCCAGAATCATAGGGATCCATAAGCCAGGATAAAAAAGGCAAACGGCACTTTAACCAAAAGCTTGTGTCAGAACGATTTCAATCAGAATGAATGAAGAGATCATGTGAATCAAATTAATGACGTCTTCATAGAACAAACACAAGAATCCGTTACAATCATACATAAGTCCCTAAACATTTAAGCATTTTAGCAAAACAGCATATCAGCCAGCAAAAAAAAGTATTTATGCTCCCCTGACCGGCAGCGAGTGAAAGCCCCTACCTTTACTGTGCGATCTAAAGAATAAAAGCGACATGGTGGAACATATTTGAGTTTCAGATGAAATCAAGTGAAAAAGAACAAGGTCATGGTGCTTGTGAGCTTTATTCAATGAGCCCGAAGAAAAAAATATATATTTCTGCAGAAAGGTCAAATGTAAGAACGGCATCTTGCCACACGTGATCAAGAGAGATCAGCATGGCTCTGTGTGCTATATAGATAACAGAGATGCTGGAGCCCACAGCGTGGGGGGGGGGGGGGGGGGGGAACACGGTGACCATGTCAAGATGTCAAGATTAATGTATTCAGCTGCAAAGTTATTAAATGAGTCCAAGAATGTATGTAATTTGTATTTGTAATCAATTGCCATAACAGTCAGTTTTGTGTCCTACAGACACTACAGACACTACAGAACTACAGACCTGCAGACCTACAGAACTACACACCTACACACCTACAGACACTACAGACCTGCAGACCTACAGAACTACAGACCTACAGACCTACAGACACTACAGACACTACGGACCTACAGACACTACAGATCTACCGACCTACAGACACTACAGACCTACAGAACTACAGACCTACCGACTTACAGACACTACAGAACTACAGAACTACAGATCTACCGACCTACAGACACTACAGACCTACAGACACTACAGATCTACAGACCTACAGACACTACAGATCTACAGACCTACAGACCTATAGACACTACAGACCTACAGACCTATAGACACTACAGACATACAGACCTACAGACACTACAGACACTACAGACCTGCATACACTACAGACACTACAGAACTACAGACCTACAGACCTATAGACACTACAGAACTACAGACACTACAGATCTGGAAATGGCTCATAATGACTTGCACGCATGTTAGCAGGTTGATAATGAGTGTAATCCATGATAATTTCTGGCCCCATCCAATGAGGGAAGACATGATTGCTCGTGCACTTCCCTGCATGCACACATGCAGACATTCACGTGTGTGTTTGACTGATAGATGCACATTTATAAAACACATTTGAAAGCGCCAAATGTCAAAAGTTCACCGCAGCACCCCCGCTCACACCTAATGTGACAAATAACTTCTTCCTCCGGTTGCATTGTTCTAATCCCTTTAGTGGGTTCTGGAATGGAAATATAATTACATTTCCGTGGTGCAGTGCTCTTGATAAGACGGCCGCTCGCTGAGCTGAATGTCTAACTGAGTTGGACGCCTCTCCGGAACCCTCTCCTCTCGCTTACCTTACGTCTCGCCCTTACTCGATTCCCTCCTTCGCCTCATTTCTCTCTCTCTCTCGTGCTCTCCTTTTTCTCCCTATCCCTCTCCGCCCATCCCTGAAAGCTCATTCCGCCTCTCTGTCTCACCCGCCCAGGTATTGCAGTGGATAAAAAAGGTGTTGTCTACTTTGTGGACGGCACCACCATTCAGAAGATTAATGAGCGTGGCTTGCTGTCCACTGTGATCGGCTCAAATGGACTGATGTCCACGCAGCCGCTGAGCTGTGACGCACGCATGGACATCAGCCAGGTAAGATGATAATGCAGTCAAATGTAATAACTGATGCGAATCTATGACTCGACATCAAATAATGAAAGAGAGATGCTCAGATGTGATTGTTAAAGCACAATGGCAAAAAGGATGCGTTCCCTGCTACGGCCTCCTCGTCTTCCTTAGAAACCTCTGATGAGGGAATGTGTTTATGAGGGGCAGCGATCACATTTCATCAGGCCTGTCAGAGCAGAAGATGATCCCAGATAAACGTCCGGCTTTATGGAGGGATCTCTGCCCACACGGGGATGCGAGCCAATGGATTTACATGGACTGTGAGAATATGTGTTCCGCAGTGGTGAATTCCTGCTTCTACTCTCACAACGTATACCTTTAAAATGGTCCCATGTCACATCTCAATCCTTCCGCTTGGCAGTCATTGACCTCGGAAGCACATGTGATCAGACCCAGGCCTGTTTAACCTCCATATGTGCGTGTTTTCTCATCAATTGATCCGACCTCAATGGGCCATCAGTGTTGATGGAAACCTTTGTAATCTATGTATAATTAATGGATGGGCGCTTTCACTGCCTGCTTGAAGTTACATTTAACGTCTCACTTTTTAAGGAGTCGCTGTAACGTTGGACATCACGAGCCGGAGGGATTGGATGGCTGTCCTCTCCGGCTTAGGGCGGAGTGACTCCCGCCTGATGAATCTCTCTACCTCTTAAAATGTGATTTCTCAGTGAGACCTCGTCCCTCTCATTTGACAGAGCCTATAATTGGACATGTCAGTGGCAATTTAACATGATCCATTTATTTACCAATTCATCGTCGGAGACATCAATCACCCCACTGATCCCACGCCGCCTTGTCTCGGTAGCTCACAGTGTGAGTGTTTGTTTGTTTGAGATAGACAGTGACGTGGGTGGGTGGGAGGGTGTGTGTGTGCCGGTGTAGGTCTGTCTGCCTTTGACCCCCCCCCCGCAATGTTAGCAGTCAGGGTGCGCTATTTGAGCAGGCGGCAATCACGGTTATTGGCTGACATTTGGAACAGTGCCGAGATGAGCCGCTGCGAGTCTTGAATAAACACGGGGAAGGCTCCCTGCCCGCTGCTGACCTTTACATGAGCAGGGAGGGTCAGCGGGACTAATGCTATGTTATTGAAGAGATATTATTTATATCATTTGGACCCGACTGGTCGCCGACACCGCTTTCCGGTTCTTTTGTTGTCATTTTTAATGGAAATGCATTCACTGTATGTGTTGTGCTTGCATTTGTGTGTTTAATTCTGCAGGTGCGTCTGGAGTGGCCAACAGACCTGTCCATCAACCCGCTGGACAACTCCCTCTATATCCTGGACAACAACATTGTCCTGCAGGTAGAGACGTAAAAAGAATCAACTTGAACTCCTTTAAGTTTGACTGAAGACGTTTCACCTCTATTCCAAGAAGCTTCTTCAGCTCTAAATGACTGGTAGAGCTCCAGATACTTTTACTCATGTTGAAAACAAAGAAAGGACTGAAAACACCAAGACAATAACACTCATTAGTAGTGAGTGTGAATGGATGCGATTCGTAACGAGACCTGATGTTTGAGTGGTCATTTTTTTTAGTTTTCTTTTCCTACGGAAGTTGAAACGTCGTCAAACAACCGTAAGCAAGTCCAGTTGATTCTTTTATTTTTTTTGCGCTTCTTGATTCATGAGGAAGATATAGTCGATGAGAACGTAATGCAATTCGCTGTTTTCCAACATGCCTGGATCAAAGACACCAATCAGAGGCAGGGGGAGTGTCTAACAGAGTCTCATGTGCACGTTGCGGTTAGCCCCGTTCTGCCTCTGTATGCTGTCATGCTAGAGAGATTCCAAGATGTCTTTTTAATTACGGTTTGTTTGTTTTTTTGATAAAGGGTAGAGATAAGAGATTTCCTCCTTCACTTGTTGTGAAATCCGTTTCTTTGAACCGTTGTATTATCCCACACCTTTGCTGCTATTACCCTATATGTGATAAATAGAGAATGAAGTCATCAAATTTTACAGGATAGTTTGGAAAGTTTTCTGGCATGAAAAGAATGTAGCTGTAAAGCTGCAGAGGTTATTTCTTTTTTTCAATGTGCTACAGGGAAATGACTTGTGTTTTTGCTTATCACTTGCAAGAAAATTAGTCAGTAGTCAAATAAAACAGAATAGCTTTATAAAATTAGTGATTAAAATAGCCTCTTAAAATAATCACCCCTGTGAGATACATCCGGTTGAAAATGTATGTGTTGCAGTTTTCAACTTTAATTCATAAAAATTTTTAGGCTAAGTTTACCCTGTTCTCTGTCTTGAAGGTGTAATTAGAATAAGCCCACTTATTGGCGTTATAAAGGTGCACCTTTCAAAAATAATTCACAGGCTATCAAGACTCGTTCCAAAGTTGTTCTTCAGAAAAGGCAACTCAGGTTGTGCTCATAACTCAGACACTTTAATCTTAATGAGTTTATCTTGTAGACACATTCATTCATTATTCATTAGGTGAGGCAGGTTTGGGGTATTTTGATGTTTGAAATATCAGATCAACAAATATCCATTTTCCATTCATTATTAATGCGAGCTATTTATTTAATTTTTCTGTTGCTTCTTCATAGTTTAAATCCGTGCCGATGATCTTTTTTTTTCATCAGGTATCAGAGAGCCTTCAGGTCCGTATTGTAGCCGGCCGGCCCATTCACTGCCAGGTTCCGGGTATTGACCACCACCTGGTGAGGTGGGCGGCGGTGCGTGCCACGCTGGAGGCCGCCAAGGCCATCGCCCTGTCTCACCAGGGCGTACTGTTCATCGCTGAGACCGATGAGAGGCGCATCAACCGCATCCAACAGGTAACTCTGCCTCTACGATGAGCATGTTCCTCGGCTCTGTTCTCGAGATGCTCTGTCAAGTTAGCGACAACTCATGGATTTAACGTCAATAACGTAATTATATTGGCATTTGTACAAACACAGGAAAAGGATTCTCATCTGTAATTGACGTACATCTGATCACATAGTGCTGATCATACGGTCGCACTCTTTTTGCATTTAGAGTCTGAATGTTGGCAGTGCTGTCGGTTTGTAAAAAAAACTTTGTAACACAACCAGTGGGCTAAGTGGATTCAGTCAGTGCGCTATCTGGAGGCAGCTAGAAGCGGGAAACCTCGTTCAAATTGAAGTTACATTATTGATCCCCAGTGGGAAAATTATTTTTACACTTGATATATTAAACACACATACAGGCCGGAGCGCCGGTGCACACACACACCTACACACACACACAGGGCATGCAAACATGAAAATAATGGAGAGATGGTGGCAGCCACATGGCGGCACCCTGAAAGCGGTTTTGGGATTTGGTGCCTTGCTCATTCAAGATTCAAGATTCAAGATTCAAGAGTTTTTATTGTCATTATGCTAACATAACAAAATCGTGTGAAGGCCCACGGCTTAAGGAACACATAGGGACCGAAAACGAAAAACAAAATCTCTCCTAAAACAATGACTAACCCTAACCCTAACCCTCATTAAATGTACTGGCTATGAGCTTTCTGCAGACGCTCTCAGTGAAAGTGAATGAAGCTGAATTGTAAAATGAAAGAAATGTATTGCAGAGTTTCTCTGCAGTCCTGACAGGCAGACCCAGATTCATTGTGATGCCAGGAAAACGAAATGAAATGCCGAAAACTGTGTCTTATGTGAGAAAGTCGCTGCGAACAGGTACAGACTGGAACATACAGATATGACAAATACAAAACCCTGCCACATTTGATTTGAAATGGCTGATAGCAGCTGCATCCTCGACTGTTATGCATGCTATTAAATGTAAATGTGCGATAAGCACAATGGTATTACTGCATGTGCTGTTGTTGGGCTGCTCTCGTGGCACACTCATCTCTCTGTCAGATGCACCTGAAACATTTGGAAGTACCATTACACCAGACGTACAAAACCAATATGTGCTGAATTAGATTTTTAATTTTGCAAAGGTGGAAAAAGATTCCAGTTTGTATGGTATTAGTACTTAAACCTGCATTAAAGTTAAATTAATTTCCTCCCAAATCACCCCTTTTGAGATCATGTTTGCTTTCAATTAAGTTTGAAGAAGTCTTGCGGTTTTTCAGCACAGTCACACACACAATTAAAATCAAATCTACGTGTATAAAGAAGTAGTTCATTATTTTTACATCGCGAGCCACCGCGTCTGCAACGCAAATGTGTGCTGGCGCTCTCACCGTTCCATTCTGTCGCAAACCAAAACTGATTTGAACAATTAATCATGTCCCATTATTGCTGAATGACGGATACCGTTTCCTCGGATGAGTTCATGAAATTATTTTATTCCATTGTCAATAAGGAGGGCTAAACCACCAGAGCTTCCATCAGCATTGATTTTCTAACCTGAGATGCCTGAGAGATTTATATTCCATAATAAGTTATTTCTTGTTTGTAGAGGTGCATGAGTTCTAATTTTATTTATTGCCGCAAGAAAGTAATTGAATCACACATCCTGCCGTCAAAAAGCATGCGTAGCTGTAAAACACATTACCGGTAATTGTTAACAAAAAAATAAATAAAAATCACCAAACTCTGTGTGTTAGAGATATCCTCTGGGGTTGTTTGTTTGAAGGACCAGTAAACAAACAAAATAATGAATATAAACTCATTGTCTCCGTCGTATTTTTAGCGCAGGTGTTTCTGAATGCCGCGTTTATCTGGTTTGTGGTGGAGATTACATGCAACAAAGGACGTTGTGGAACATTATCTCCTCTTGAACAATAATCTCCTGCATCCTGTAGCCGCATGTGACTTTTCTGAATGCTTGGCAGGTGTCGACCAATGGGGAGATATCTGTTATCTCTGGAGCCCCCACGGACTGTGACTGTAAAATAGACCCCAACTGTGACTGCTTCTCTGGTGGGTCATCCGGTGAACACACACAAACACACTCACACACACAGAGAGAGAGAGAGAGAGAGTAGGATAAGGCAATGTTAGAGTATTAGATTATGTCTAAAAGGATTACTGTACTGACAAACATCCTCCAACTGCACTTAAAAATGATTTGAGATCGTATCACACTCGCCCTGGCTCAGAAATAAGAAAGAGGAATACAGGAACATTTCAGAAGCTTTGGCACAACTTGAATCAATTGAAATAGTCAGTGTGTCTTCATATTGACTGATTAGATCTGGCTGCCTGTGCGTTCCTGCTGGCCAATGATTTCATTAGCAGGCTCTGAGAAGAACGTTGTCTCTACTCTGTCTCCTCCACTGCTTTTTGTCTTCTTGGATGATATCTAAAGCATTTAAAGCCTATTTGGAGTCTACATGTAAAAAAAAAAAAAAAAAAAACATGGTGATGATATGCAATGTTGCCACGATTGAAATGTAGGTGTACAAAGAATGTCTTTGTCTTTTTTGGGATGTATTTATATTTGTCAAAAACCTCCAGCTAAGTTTCAGTGAGAAACTTCATCATCCAACTTAAATAACAGGGAAAAGAAACTCGTCTGAATTCACGAGCGTATCATGTAAGGGCACCTGAAATGTAATAAAGGGACCAGGGAGAGGACCAAACAAATACGCAGATGTTCCTTTGACAGTTAGGCCATGCCTTCATTGTAAGTGTCAGAGGATGTGATTTTATCATTTAATTTTACTCATAAAAAATCAGTCGCTTTCCCATTCAAAATGGAAGGAAGTGCCTCTCCCGTGCCACGAGCCAATGGGCTGCAACCATCCCTATTTCTTGGGTTGTGCTTTGCATATTTTCAATCATGTCTTGCTGTTAACAGATGATTACTCTCTTCAGAGGCTTTCCGTTCCCATCCCTTCCATGTAGGCTCCCTCGCAGTGTCTTTGAATGTGCACGCAAGCTGTGTGCAAACACACTTGCAAACGCAAACAGACTTGAAAACACATATGCGAATAAACACACGCACGCACACGCATACACATAATATGCTGTCAAGAGATAACCCGCCACACTGCTTCCTGCACAGAGCCATCACAGGCCTCTGGCCCACTGCTGACAGCATCTAAAGGGCTTCAACCAGCTGTTATCCTGCTGTGCAACCAAATTCACTATCACCGTATGATAGGGGTGAGGTCACTATCAAGGTTGTTCTACCAAATCCTCTGGGAGGCTATACGGTATCCAAAAAAGTCCCAGTCCTGAGCTGAACTGATAAATACTTAAGCTGCACCATGCCATCAATCATCACATTAGATTGTGAGTCCTCACTTTCTCAAAGGAAAAAAAAAAAACTTGTGCTCATCATTTTGTTTTTAACTGGAAAGGCCACCCTTGCACCTTTTTCTTGGCTTTCACGTTGAATTCACGTCCTCTTCATTGCCTCATTTAGGAGATGGAGGCTACGCCCGTGACGCGCGTCTGAAAGCTCCCTCTTCTCTGGCCGTGGCCCCAAACGGAACCCTGTATATTGCTGATCTGGGCAACATCCGGATCAGAGCCGTCAGTCCCAACCAGCCTCAGCCCAGCCCAGCTGGACTGGTGGAGATCAGCTCCCCTCTGGACCAGGAGCTCTATGTCTTCAGTCAGGTACAGAGCCTGAGCTGGGTGCATGCTGAGCACTATTCACTTAGAACATTATTAAAGGGGTTCAACCATACACAAATTGTAATCGAAATATTGTCATGATGTAAAATGTAATGCAATGCAACTATTAGCCGCAATGCTAATTGTTGAGAAGCTAACTAACTAAACTAACAAACTAACAAATATTTTCCAATGCACAGCTTTAAAATGCATGTATCTTTAAATGTATTGATTTTGAATGGATTTTAAATGTGTCCTGTTATATGATGAGTGAATTCTCCTTGCTCTTAAGTAAACCTTTTTTTTTTAATACATACTGGGATTACTTGGGAAACGCATTACAGAGCTGATAACAGAGCTTTAGAGATAAATGGTTCCAAATTTGTTGGTCTGTAATTTTAATCCTTAAAAATTATAATAAAAGCACTGAAACAATCACTGCACAATGAAGACTTTTACTAACAATATTTTTAAATAGGCTAACATTTTGCTTGCCCATGTGCCCTGATTGCATGCAGTATTTTTACTTGTAATGGTGTACTTTCAAGTTAATAAAGGATCTGAATACTTCTAAGTTATTATATCTAGCATTGATTTTCAGTAACTGAAGTCAGTGTACTCCTGACACACGTGGCATTTCTGGACCCATTGAGATAGTAGATTATTAAAGTCTCGTATGGATCTGAAATTTCACACAAAAAAACGTTTTAATGGTGCAAAACAATTAAGTATATCTTTAATCTGAAACAACAGCAATTGTTACTAAGAATTGAGGATGGACTTTACCAGACAATTAAACTTATTTATGGGGTTATAACAGGTAGAAACATAATCCTGACAACCATAATCCCATATCTCTTCCATTCGTGACAGAATGGCTCCCACATGTACACCAAACACCTGATCACCGGCCACTGCCTGTACAACTTCTCCTACGGCACGGACGGCCAGCTCTCTGGGCTGATGGGCCGTGACGGCCGTGGGCTCCAGGTGAGGAGAGACGCTCGCGGAGTGCCTCTCTGGCTGGCGTTACCTGGTGGACAGGTGTACTGGCTGTCTCTTAGCAACAGCGGAACCCTGAGAAAGGTGTCGGCCCAAGGCCATGACATCGCCCACGTCACTTACCATGGAAACACTGGTCTCCTGGCAACCAAGAGTGATGAGAACAGTTGGACCACTGTGTATGAGTGAGTCTACAGTTTGTGCTCCTATTCTCTCCTTTAACTTTTTTCTATTCAGTCTGCAGTCGTCTTTTTTTTTGCTGTCTGTCATTCTTTCCTGTTTTTCCTCCCTTGTTTTTTCACTTTTTTCATTTTGCTTGACTAAATGTGCTATATGAATGGATAGGATATTAATGTGGCACAGAGTTAATGCTGGGATGTAAAATGTGAGTGCCATCTGGGGGTAGGCGGGCGTCACTGTAGGAAGCTGAAATGTTTTTCCGTTGCGTTTTTGCGGTCTGTGACTGATTAGCTGAAGGACGCCTCTGCAACTCTTTTTTTATTAAACAAATTTTCTATCACATATAGCGCACACACACGCGCACACACACGCACACACATCCGTCTGACTTATTCACCACTGCTGACCTGGCCTCTGTCTCAAATTCCACAGCTGGATAATTACACATATAAATCATAGCTGACACTTTGTGCCAATGTTTGTGTATGGGATGGGGAAACAGAGTGACAGTGACAATGAATGTGTGTGTGTGTGTGTGTGTGTGTGCTCGCCTTTGGCTGTGCTCGTTCGTCCACGCGGTGGGTTTATGTTTGTTCACAACTTCCTTTGCCCTTATTATCCAAGGTACAGCAGCGAGGGCCGTGTGACCAACATCACCCTCCCCACCGGTGAGGTGAGCGGTTTCCATGGCAACCTGGAGCGCTGGTCTCGAGTGGAGGTTGAGGCGTCCAACCGTGAGAACTTTGTCACCAGCACCAACCTGTCAGCCAGTGACACCATATACATGTTCAAACAAGGTAAGGCGTCACGGCTCATTGTGTGTGTGTGTGTGGGTTTTTTTTAACTCCTCATAGATAAGAAGATTTGTAGACAGGCAGGACAGATTGTATTCACCACAATGCATCTCCCCATCTATTCTACCACAAGCATGCCCCAAGGCTGCTCATGACCTTTCTGGTAGTGGAACTGAAGTGCAGGCAACAATATACAAATGCACTGACTACTGAGGGCTGACTTTAAGGTTAAAGAGCTGCTAAAACATTTATGACCAGCAAACTGCATATAATGCAGATGTTACTCCGGTCACGTCAGGCATGCTGGCCCGTGTTTATTCTTCTTCTTCATCAGCTGAGCTACATGAGAGCGCCAGGGATTTGTGGCTTTGAAAAGTGTTCATTTCTTTTAATAATTCACACGCGGATCTGATATGAACTCTCTACATAACAGGACTAAAAATGTCCTTTTTATTTATGATAAAAGAGCCGGATCTGATTGATGGGTGAAATCTCTTAACGACCACAAAAAACTAAATTAAAAAAAAGTGGAAAAAGAGGGCAGAGATGAGAAGAGGTGAGCGTGGAGGAGGCGCTCATGGGAGCAGTTTCTTCTCATGTCATCCCTTTAATTGCTGTCTGGCAGTTGTCACAGCGACAGGACAGCAGGGAGAGGAGCGCTGCTGCAGCACACAGTCGGACACACACGCACGCACACACACACACAGGCCTTACAGTGTGACAGAGAAGCCGGGGACGAAATGAAATGACCCTGGGTTTTAGGGAGCCTCCCTTTACTTCCACTCTCCACAAATGTGCTTTCCTGTCTCTGAGGCAACTACAACCGTATAAACAGAAAACGGTTTTATAGCGGTGGAAGTTACAGTCCAGATTTAGTAGCCGCATTAAGTTCAACAGTTAAAAAATACTTAAATATTTTTTTCCAATCAGAAGAGTCAAGCGAATGAAACCAGAAAGCCTCCAGAGCTTCAACGCTTTAGGGAGATTGTTATTGAAGGCCATCAAAAAGTTCAGACACTGGTGGTGGTGGTGGCTCAGCAATCTGCTGAGACTACTGAAGCTCAGGAAATGATGATGATGATGATGAATATATTTATTAGATAGAATGTTAGAGTACAAGTACAGTCACACAGTAGCATGTATTACAGTACAAATACAGTCAAACATCCTGTCTAAGAGGAGCATTTCAAAAAAGCCCTTGCGATCTTGTTTCCGTTGAAAGTCCTTAGTACATAAATCATCGACATTTAACAATACAATTTTCGCAATACAAATGAAAATAAAACCAATATTAACTTACTCAATTGATGCAAAATAACATTAGAAAAATAAAAATAACTTTACACCACAGATGCAAACTAACAATTAATTTAAAATAAATCACACCACAGATGCAAAATGACAATGAATGACAATAAATTACATAAATTACAATAAATTACCAAGACACTTAATATGTGCAACGTAGGTGGACAAAACAGGGAGTGGGGGGGGGGTGATCCAGAGAGAGTCGCAATGACTATCTCCATTTCTGTCCCCCTAAAAGGTGTATTTTTAGGGCCATTTTGAAGGAGGCCAAAGAGGTGCATGATTAAGGCGATACATTTACAAAGGGGTTTGCAGTTATTTCTAATATTTGCGCCTCAGTAAATGTAAAGACATGAGACAAAACGCTGATGGTGCTTTCACAAAGTCTGTATGAGTTTAAGCGCCAGTTTCTGAGAAAGTCTTTGCAATGTGTGAACAACTGCCATGGCCAAAACGCCCGTCCCTGCCGTCGCCTCTCCTTTTCTTTTTCACTTACTCGTCTTCACCTTCCTCTCTCTTTCAATACGTTACCGTTTTTCAAGGCTCCATTAACAGATAAAGCCCAGCGCTAATGTTTCAGAGAGCATTTAAAAGCATTCTGCAGATAAAACGGGCATATATTCATCACACTCTTTTTTGCTGCTGTGTCTCATCGATTTTTCTCCAAACTGCTTCTAGAGAGGCATCGGCTGATGTTTTTCACACTTTGTATACGTGTTGCATTATAGCTGCATCCTTACAGGGCGTTTGTGGCTTTGTGTGACTTCCCCCCCTCCCTTCATAAGATCACGCTCAGAGTTCATACAGAGTCAGCGCCGATGGCTCGTTCCTCGTGTCCCTGGCGAGTGGGATGGAGCTGTCGATCAGCACAGAGCCCCTCCTCCTCGGTGGCGTCGGGGGAGGAGTCAGCCCCACGGCGAGTCGCTGTAACATCAGCCTGCCGGGAGACCACACCCCCAGCTTGATCGAGTGGAGGCAGAGGAAGGAGCAGAGCAAAGCCAACTACAGCACTTATGAACGCAGACTCAGGGTAAAGCACCAGATCACCCACGTCTTCTGTGGAAACCTGGACGCATCTCATTGACGAGGAAATGCAAAGGCACTTTGAGTGAATATTACAATGTGTGATTTCACCACATGCATCCTTCCCTCCTTTAAAAATATCATTTGTGGCCGTTCACCATTGTGATAGAGTCCGTACAGTCCTGCGTTACATAACAGCTTACATGTTTTGACTGATTATCAACGCCACTGGAAGCAAAGTGATCAAATGACTCGCAGGCCGTAGTTTCCCCAGAGTCGCGAGCGCCTCTTCTTTTTCCTCGACGCAGACAGTACACCACGCAAACAGAACGCATCAAATAGAAAATGACATTTTATCTGACGTGCATTAATTGATTGTCCCCAGGACTCAAATTTCCCCTCACCCGCGAGCTGTTTTGTTGCTATTATGCAGGTTAAGTTTCGTTCTAAATGTCAAAATTAATTTAGCTAATCCAGTGCTTGCTTCACACGCACGTCGTTCAAGTTCGTGACCTGACTTAGAATTCATAATGACTGTTTCTCTCGTTCTCCTTTGAGCTGACTTTTGACTTGCTTCTCTCTGCAGGCTCATAACAGGAACCTTCTGTCCATAGACTTTGATCAGAACACCAGAGTAGGGAAGATCTACGATGACCACAGGAAATTCACCCTCCATATCCAGTATGACTCGTTGGGCAGGCCCGTGGTTTGGTCCCCGAGTAGCAAATACACCGAGGTAAACATCAGCTATTCTGGTGGAGGACTGTTGTCCGCCATCCACCGTGGAGAATGGTCTGAACGGCTGGAGTACGATAACGATAAGGTGGTGTCCAGGGCCTGGGTCAACGGCAAGATCTGGAGCTACACCTACGCAGACAGAGTAAGAGGCGTCCTGCTCATGGGGAACGTGAACGTTTTTATCACGGCTCAATAACGTCACACGTCCTTGATTGTGTTGTTGCTGTCAGAAATCACAGACATCTGTTCTTCCTTTGTTTGCAGCTTCAAGGTCATTGCAGTTATCTGAAACCAAAGCTAACACTGAAAGTACGAGAAGTAGGGATGCGATCTTGTGATCGGAAATGAGGTCCGATCACTAGCTTGCGGGACTCGATCGAAATCGGACGTTAGCTCCTGATCAGGACTCGGATATATATGGATAGTTATTGTCATAACTTTTTGTCAGATCTGGAGTTTTGCTGTAACACAGCGTATTTATTACTTGAATGTTCAAGCTATATCACAGAAGTGCTCTGTTTGAGAGTTAATGTTGAAATAAGAAGATTAAAATAAAAAATAAGTTTTTCACTCGTCTTTATTTTCTTTATGTATTAAACCATATCGGATTGGGACTCGGTATCGATTCAAAATAGGTTCAAAACCAAATGGCTCGGACTCGGGATCAAAAAAGATTGGGACATCCCTAATGAGAAGTGGCTGCAGTATGCAAGACTAATTTAAAAAGAGCGTTAGATCATTCATGGCGCCACCCTGGTGTCACACCCTTGTGTAAATGTGTTCTCCCTCCATCTGAGGCTGCCGTTGAATTCCATTTATTATATTTAACTATAAAAATCCATTTATACAGAGGCCAATAAGCCTGCTTCACATGTTCAATTATTGTGCAGAATCTTTTAGATGAAACGTTACCCAAAGCTGCAGGACTACACAACAGTATTGCAGCTTTGAGAGCAGTAAAACCTGAGGACATGTTCGTGGTGCTGGGGGGGGGGGGCGCTAAAAAAGAAAAGAAACCGGAAATTTTCCAAATGAGTTTAAAGTAAACACTTGCCGTGTCTTTAAAGATTTTGAGATGAGGCAGAGCTGATGCATTTTGAAATAGATGAAAAGAAGTCCTTTCTTTGAGACAAAGCTGAAGTCGACCAGGAGTTATTATTTCCGCCCTTGAAATTAATTGAAATGGTTAATGGGATGATTTTCATCCTGAATTAAATTTAACGTCAGCTTTTGGTATTGGAAAATAATGGAGTGTAAATGAGGTTATATTCCAGACTCGTCTAAGAATTGATAATAACTGCATGTGCTATTAATGCATTAATATTACGCCTCACAGTTAATAAAGAAAATGATTTTACGCAACAGAATTTAAATAGAGTTTAAACATTTCCAGATAGACATTATGAAACCTGTCTGACAAGTAAAAAATAAAATAAAATTGTTTTTGTCTTGTATAAATTCAGAGTCCTTCTGACATAAATAGTCTCCAAGAGAAACCCAAGGTTCTTCTGCAGCGCAGACATTTTGGTGGATGAAGTGATTTCGTTTTTTTGTGTGTTGTGTAACGCTGCACATTTATTTGTCTTTTTTCCTGCAGTCCATTATGCTGCTTCTGCACAGCCAGCGGCGGTACGTCTTTGAATATGACCAGACGGACCGTCTGGTTGGCGTGACGATGCCGAGCATGGTGAAGCACACCCTGCAGTCGCTCCTGTCCATTGGCTACTACAGGAACATATACAGACCTCCTGACAGCCAGTCCTCCTTCATGCAGGACTACGCCCTAGATGGACGGCTACTGAGAACTCAGTATCTGGGAACCGGACGCAGTGTCATCTACAGGTACGACGCCGGGCACAGGAATATTACAGATACCCCCCCCCTGGTAACACAACACTTCCAGGAGGCTTCTTTGCACTACAATTAGCTGCACAAAAACACGCCACTGATTGGCTTGATGAAGATGATATAATTAAAGGCTAATCTCAGAAATGCAAAAGCCTTATTGCAGGTCTAAGCCTAGCACACACACACACACACACACACACACACAGCCTTAAAATGACACTGATTGGACTAATACGGAGTCTGATTAAAGGTCGCATTTTTTACCATCACACTATGTCAGACACCACTGAACTTATTCTGATGCAAGTTGAAGGACTGGTGGAGGCAGTCGCCTGGCATTTAACATGTTTAACACTTATTGGCTCACTGGGGCAGTACAGTATAATAAATGGTCCCATTTTCACTATTTGAAAGGCCATATCTGCCACAGCCGGCAGTCTGATTTTGATTAAATGTTGAGGTATGATGCGACTCGTTCCTTACCAGGCAAAAGGTTCTTTGTATGATTCATGAGGCCCCGCTTGCTTACTTGTATAGAAGTTCATATGCTTTACTCTACTTGTGATATTGTATTTTTCTGGATACATTTTACTCCACTGTGAAATAGCACAAGCCAGTCATTCATCTCGGGTTTTTTTGTAAATTGTGCTTTTCTTTGATTCACTCCTCTTTTCAAGGTACACGTCAGCCGGCCGACTCTCAGAGGTGGTTTATGACTCCACGCTGGTGACCTTCACCTACGACGACGCCTCTGGCACCGTCAAGACCATTCATCTCACCCATAATGGCTTCATAAGTTCCATACGATACAGGCAGACAGGTGCATATATACACGTACACGCCACATAGACCGGCCGCTGCAAATGTCCTCTTTAAATGAGTCCTTAGCTAGGATCTGGAAATAAAAGTTTCAGAAAATATGTACTTTGGCCAAACTGCATATTCACGCACATTTGATCAAATGCAATGAGTGGTTCAGGCTGCGTAGCACAGGCAGCTGCAGCTAGAAGCGCGAACAAAGCCGGGTGTGAAGGACTGGAAGAGACTGTGGTCTACCACAGCTGTAGATGTGAAACCAGCCCCCAGGTTTTAGCTGTGCTACCTCTTCAGCGCATCTGTGACCAGACTGCTGTGAATAGAGGATAACATCGCTTACATCGCAAACAATATTGTCATTTCTGATTTGGAAAATTCGTTAAGGAAGACGTTGCACTCCGTGATTTGCAGCATCGCCCAGCAGTAGAATGACCATCGATAAGGTCCTTTCATCTGTGGCAGAGGATATGTTCCATTTCTGTTAATGCAGTTCACCGATTCTATCAAGTCACGGCGTCATTGCAGGGTCAGTGGCGGCGCTCTCATCGCTGCTGCTGGTCCACTTCACATTGCGTTGCGATTGGCTGGCAGCGATCGGGTGTCACTACTCTGTGTGTGCGTGTGTTTATCCCTTTGCCCTCATTGAGAAGAGACTCTTACCTTCCTTTAACTGATCTTATTTCAGCAGAACAAACAGAGATTTGGAGGGAGGGGAGCGATAGCGGTAATTGTGCCTTGAGAGGAAGGGTGGGAACCAAATCAAGGAGAGAGATGCTGTAGGTTTAGAAGAAAGGGTGCAGCAAAAGAAGCCGAGGGAGGGATGACAGCTTGTAGAGGAGACGGCTAGAGAAGCGCGACGAACAGACTGAGTTCCCCCAGGGCTGCGGGAAAAGCCTCCATATCATTCAGCGCTCTGCCATTTTCCCATTAGTGCAGGTTTAGCATCAGCATTCCACAGAAAATTAAAAAAAAACAGAAGATGTAATGCTGATCCGGCTCTTCACCGACAACAAAGCTGCACACTTAGTCATTTTAACTGCAATCAGAGTCATCTCAAATAGCACCGTAATGGTGTTGTTTCATTAGCAGGAGCGGTTTTTCTTTCTTTCTTTTTTTTTACCAAATGGAGGATGAGCTGTGGCAGCGAGCAGCAGCGTCGGTGATGAATGGTGTTGTTAAAGTTGATGTCCTGACATTAAGGAGCACATCGGCCAATCACGGCTATTGTCTTTAGATTTCATTATCTCTCCACATTAAAGGTCACCATTGGAAATGCCATGGAGGCGTGAGGATAGTTGAGATTGAATGGATCGCACTGCATGTATCTGCGTTAATGAAGTTGAATTAGTCCTTGATTTTATTGAATTAGGCGGGCTTGGACGCAGGGATCAATGGCCAGCTGTGTAAAAAACAAAAAAAGATTTTGTGTATATACTTTACATAAAACTACTCTGATTCTTCTGCAGGCCCCCTGACAAGTCGGCAGATCTTCCGCTTTAGCGAAGAAGGCTTGGTCAACGCCAGATTCGACTACAGCTACAACAACTTCAGAGTGACAAGCATGCAGGCCGTCATCAACGAGACCCCTCTTCCCATCGACCTTTATCGTTATGTGGACGTATCGGGACGGGTCGAGCAGTTTGGCAAGTTCAGCGTCATCTTCTACGACCTCAACCAGGTGGGCAGAAGGACATTTAGTAGTTTAAGTGGAAATTGTTAATTTTATGTGGCATTAAAGCTGCAGTAATCAATATTTGGATCAAATTATGATGTAATACAAACCTAGGAATTTACACTCGACTTTTTTAACAGCTGAAGGCGCAGCTACAAAAACAGGGAATATTTGACGCTCAAAAGCAAGTGTGACTCGGTGGGGAGAGAAATCTCCATGTGGGCCAAACGGATCCAGGCATTATTTGGCTCTTCAAAGAAAACAAAATCCTCTGACTTCAGTGGAGATTTATATTTTATTTCAGCAGCCAAGTCAATAAACCAAGCTGTTCCCCCGGACAGCAGCTGATCGGATGTGAGAGCGGCGCTCCGAGTCACGCTTGTTTTTGCTTGTAGACTCGGATGCTTTGTTAGACTTTTCAGAACCGCTTGCAGAACTTTGTTATAATTATAGCTGCCTGTCAGCATACTTTTATCTGCACAAAACAACCAGCGTATTCTTCCAACTTTGTTATCTTCCATTATTTCCCAAATCTGTCTCATCGGTGGCGTTTTAAAGAGGCGCAGTTAGCATTGTCAGAGACACAAGTGTTTTCCGCGTCAGCTCTTTACGTCTGTCCTGTCCGTAGACGCTGGTCCGTTTGTGCTTCGGTCTTTCTGCCTCGAGAAAAAGATCGGCTGATCGCCGTCGAAAATGTTTTGTGTCGCCCTTTAAACTGAGCTGATACGAAGGTGCATGAAAGCCAAGCCTGATTTTTCACATTTCCATATTTGATTGCTTGACTGATCATCTCGTCTGCAATTGCGCAGGTGATCACCACCCACCTGATGAAGCACACCAAGGTGTTTAACTCCTACGGGCAGGTGGTGGAGGTCCAGTACGAGATCCTTAAATCCATCGCCTACTGGATGACCATCCAGTACGACACCGCCGGCCGCACCACCACCTGCGACATCAGAGTGGGCGTGGACAGCAACGTGACGCGCTACACCTACGAGTACGACGCCGACAGCCAGCTGCAAAGCGCCTCGGTGAACGAGCGGCCTCAGTGGCGCTACAGCTACGACCTCAACGGGAACATTAACCTGCTCAGCCACGGGACAAGCGCACGGTGCGTCAGCAACACGTGGTTTTCAGGTCTATTAGAATAAGCCTCGGACAGATGGGCCAATCATAGAGCAGCATAGCATCGTGGGTATAGTTTACCAGAGAGCATCAGACACAAATGTATAAGCAGTAAATGTAAAGATGCAATGAGTTGGTCTAAGAATTAAGCTTTATTGATCACAAAAGCAAGAAGAGCACTTATCATGTGATCAAAGGCTCTGGTATCAACAGGTATTATTCCTGTCAGTTGGAGCTTTGAATGAAAACAATTATTTGTTGAACTTTTTCTCAGTACATAACCAACAAGTTAAAAGTATAAATGCTTCAACAGCAGGTTTTGTGTCATTTACATGTACAATGAATTAGAATTTAATTGATGCACTTAATTGATCAGTGCATTGTTTTGCAATAAAAAAAAAAAAAAGATTCATTCCCGTTAGCCTCAGCGTTTAGCTCAAAGTACGGACGCTGGTGCTGAAGGTTTGTTAATATTTATTTCTTACTCACTTACTGGCAAGTGTTAAACCGATTATGTGTCATCAACCTGAGCTGTCCCGGCCATCAACTCCGTTTTACTGCCAATCCAATGGGAGCGTGGAAGAGCAGCGCCGTTACACGTCAGACTGGACGCTGTGAAACCAGGCAGCATCTTACCGTGTGAATAATGCGGTCTTTAAATAGCACAGAAATGCTGCACAGACAGCGACTTGCCCAAAATGTTTCTGAACACAACTCAAGACCGCCACGTCTGTGGCTGCGGGACGTGGGTGCTTCAGTGATGGCGTCCTGTGTAGCCAGTGTTTGTTTGTGGCCGCCGCAGCCTCGTTGCTGTGACGTTCAACACCCCACAGCAGCGTTACTGAGTGTTCGCTTTCATTCCAGCCTGACGCCACTCCGCTACGACCAACGAGACCGCATCACACACCTCGGCGAGTTACAGTACACCGTGGACGACGACGGCTTCCTCCGCCAGCGGACCAACGACCTGTTCGACTACAACTCCAACGGCCTGCTGACGCGCGTCTTCAACAGAGCGAGCGAGCGCGCGGTGTGGTACCGCTACGACGGGCTGGGCCGGCGGGTGGCCACCAAGAGCAGCCAGGGCGAGCAGCTGCAGTTCTTCTACGCGGACCTGTCGCACCCCACCAGGGTCAGCCACCTGTACAACCACAGCAGCAGCCTGATCACATCGCTGTACTACGACCTGCAGGGTCACCTCATCGCCATGGAGCTGAGCAGCGGCGAGGAGTACTATGTTGCCTGTGACAGCGTGGGGAGTCCGAGGGCGGTTTTCTCCAGCAAGGGCCGACTGGTGAAGGAGATCCTTTACACGCCCTACGGCGAGGTCTACCAGGACACCAGCCCTGACTTCCAGCTCGTCATCGGCTTCCACGGTGGCTTGTATGATCCTCTCACGCGGCTGGTCCACTTGGGCCGGCGCGATTACGACACGCTGGCCGGCCGATGGACGTCGCCCAATCACGATCTGTGGGGAGAGCTGGGCAAAGAGCCGAAGCCTTTCAATTTGTACTCCTTCAAGAACAACTGCCCGGTCGGGAGAGTGGAGGAGGTGACACAGTTTACAACAGGTGAGCGTCACGCACTCGTTCGCTCCGTAAGTGAGCGATGAATTAGTGGCGTGATCCGTCGCATTATGGCCATCACACGGATACGGATATTTCACTCAGCAGCACCCACTCCCACCCCCCCCGCCGTCATCAACATCAGCCGTAAAGAATGAGTGAGCTCTCCTCACAGCGAACCACAGGTGAGCTGCGTGGCAGAGAGAGAAGATGCGACAGGCAGAATGTACCTGCGACACAAAGGACAGCTGCAGCTCTGATCAGCGTGTTTTTGAACACGGGCTGTTTTGTTTCGTTCCCCGTGTCTGTCAAGAACATACCGTCCCCCCCCCCCCCCGAGAGACAAAATAGGAACGCAAGCGAGGAGCGAGGGAAAGAGATGGAGAAGGGGGGGGGGGGGGCAGGAGATTGAATGCGGGGTGGCGGTGGGAGGCGTGTGTCCTCTGTTGGTTCTTCAAACGTTCATTTGGCGTGTCGCGTTTTCTTGGTGGAGGATTGTTTATTGCAGAAGAAGTGTCTTTGTCAGGGAAACACTGGCAAAGCAACGCCGCCACACGCTATGTGCGGTTTCCCTTTTTCAATGTTAGGCGAGGGAATTCGGACCAGCTCCGTCTTGTCCAAGGGGACAGGCCTCAGCTTGCATTAGTGTTACCCGTAAAAAATGTAACTGAGAGCATCTTTTTAGGTGGCGATGAGGGGGGGGATCCGCCTCGCCTCTGACTGTCAGCATCATCCGGGCGTCGAACCTGCAAGCTGTGATGAAGCACGCAGCAGAGTAGGCTCTTTCCTGCATACTAAGCCGGCCACGCCCGTTATCAGCAGCTCTCCTCTGTGGTCTGGGCTCTTGCTAAATTCTGGGTTTAAGATTAAGTGGCTTGCGTAATCACGAGGATCTGCTCATTTATGTTGCTAGAATAACATAATAATAATATCATAATCCTTAAAAACACTTACTATCATTGTCATTTCAAACCCGAAAATGCAATGCATGTAAAATTACATCAAAAAGTCACTTTTGCTGCAGGTTCTGAATATTTATCACGCACTAAGGCAAGGATTGGAAAACAGCTCAGCTCGCATCTGTCATCAAACCATGTTCAAAAATGTTAATAATAATAATAATAATGTAAAGAATTATAGCCAAATGTACATTTGAATATGGCGATGAAGCCAGGGAGGAATTGATTGATCAATTTAAAACATCCTTTTTGTTGAAGATTGGGAGAAATATTGATAAGAGGTTTTTTGTTTTCGTCCAAACTAATCACCTTCCCCAGCGTCGTTTTCTTGTGCCTGCGGGCTTGGCTGATCCATCATGGAAGAAACTGTTCCTCCTTTGAGCCTCTCTGCTCACCGACTCTGTCTGGTGATGTCTTTGATGTCGATGAAATCTTTCCACGACGTCGTTCAATGGAGCTAACAACCGTTTCGCTTCTCTCACTTTTATACCTTTATCCTCCTCTGACTCTTTTCTTCTCCCATCGTCTCAGCTGTTGTTATTTTTATTTTTGTCATTACCAAGTGTGTGAGATGATATGAGTCTTTATTATTTTCATCGTACAGGTTTGAACTTTGTTGTCGCACACCTTTGACCATGACTTACTAAGTGCTATGACTTTTTTGTGTGCACGCCATAATCTAACCTTTCCCTTTGCGTGTATTCTTTCCTCTGTCTGTACGTGCGTGTCCAGACATTGGGAGCTGGCTGCAGCTCTTTGGCTTCCAGCTTCATAACGTCGTCCCAGGCTTCCCGAAGCCTGATGTGGGCCGATTGGAACAAACGTATGAACTGATGAAGACTCAGACCAAGACTCAGAACTGGGACTCCAGCAAGGTGAGCGTTCAGCCGCTGACTGCAGAAAGCAAGGCACAAAATAAATAAACATATGTGTGCTTAAATGTATTTTAATTCAGATTGAAAGTATTGAGAATAATATCGCTTGATGATAACTCAAAAAAGAGATTCTGCCACGTGTAGCTGAAAGGAGAGGCGATATGACGGCCCCAGTGTCATGAAAAGTGACAAATACAACGTGAAACGTGAAATTAAAGTGTCAACAATGAAATGAAAGAGGGGGGGGGGGGGGGGGATCCTTTCGTCAACGGGGAAAGTTTCTGCTTGAGTCAAATGAAAGCAGCAAGTCGGTACTTCCTATAGGCGGTGACGGTTTTCAGACTCTTCTACGTCCACGCTGCATTTGAATGAACCCCGTCATTCAGACTGTCACCTGGTCCGGTGCACCTGTGTCTGCAGCGGAACGTGGTGTTGAAGCTCTGCTGTTCTGTCCCAGGTGGTTCTGGGGATCCAGTGCGAGCTGCGGCGGCAGCTGAGAAGCTTCATCTCTCTGGAGAGGCTCCCTCTGGTCTCGGAACCCGTCGGCTCCACTTGCCACAGACCGGCACGCCCACCCCCCTTCGGCTCCCGGCCATCTCTCCTCGGCCCCAGCATCCGGTTTGCCGTCTCGCACGGCCTCGTCAGCGCCGAAGTCATCGGCGTGGCCAGCGAGGACAGCCGCAGGGTGGCGGCCATTTTAAATGGCGCCGTCCACCTCAGTGGGCTGAGCTTCACTGTGCACGGCTGCGACAGCCACCACTTCCTCCAGTCTCGGCCGATCGAGGAAGACCTCGCCCTGGGCTTGGGAGTCGGGGGCCGCGTCCTGGAGAGCGGCGTGAACGTGAGCGTGTCTCAGATGAGCGCCATGGTGAACGGCAGGACTCGACGATTCGCTGACATCACTCTTCAGCAGGGAGCGCTGTGCCTGTGCGTGCGCTACGGCGGAAACGAGGAAGAGGAGAGGGCGCGGGTGAAGGAGGAGGCGAGGAAGAGGGCAGTGGAGGGGGCGTGGGAGAAGGAGCGGAAGAGGGCGGATTTAGGGGACACGGGGAGCAGGGCGTGGAGCGAGGCCGAGAGGCAGCAGCTGCTGTCCCGGGGACTGGTGCAGGGCTACGACGGCTACTACGCCCTGCCCGTGGAGCAGCAGCCGGAGCTCGCCGACTGCTCCTCCAACATTCACTTTATGACACTGAGCGAGGTGGGGGGCAGGTAACAGAGACACGCGAGCAGCCCCCCACCTCACCAAAGACTGCCTGTTTCTACTCTACTCTGGTTTGTTCTACTGTTTCTAAACTTTATCCCCCCAAAAAAAAAAAAATAGAAGAAGACGACAACAGGAGAAGAACAAGAAGAGAGATCGGGGGGTGGGGGGAGGGATTTCCAAATGCCTTTAATTGTGACAAAATGATGGTATTTTATTATTATGGTCCATTTCCTCCAGTTTCTAACAGTGGCACAAGCAGTGTGGTTTGGCTGTGGCTTCGCTTTTTGTATCCCGACCGCCTGACCGCCTGACCGACTGACTCGCTGACTGACTGATGGACTGATTGTCTGTAATTTGCTCTTTCAACACTGTTCATCATTTGAAACCAACTCACTGGCCTGCAGAGACGTGGACTTCAGGATTACCGTGGAACAACCCTCCTCATGACTCGACTAAAGAGATCTCCGGTCGCCGTTTGAGTTCCCACTTGGTTTACGCCCCCCCCCCGGATATATCGTTTACATATTGTGTAAGAGAGGCCTTGTCGACTCGGACACTCCCCTTTAGAAAAGGAATCGTCTCCTGGTTTCCTGCCTCTGCTGTGCGCAAACTGTAGTTTCTTTGAGTGTGTAATACAAAAGTCAAGAATGTACATAGCCAGTGCTTTCACACTGGGAAAAAAAGTGCTCAACTGGAAATTCTGTTGTTCATAAGTGTCAGTATTGTTCATCAATAGAAAACAGTTAAATTTTTGCAAAGAATTATACATGGCTATAGTAAATATTCTCGCTAAAAAATCTAACTTTATTGGGTTATAAGGCTGATTAAAGTTATTATGTGTGAATTACCAGCTCGCTTCCTCGGATTTCGTGGCTACCGTCACCAGTGGGCTCTCTCTCTCTCTCTCTATCCGTCCCTCCCTCTCTCCCCTTCCAAACATTTGTTGTTCACGCTTTGTTCTTGTTTCTTTGGAGTTTGTAACTTTCAAATCTGCGCTGTCATTACCACCCCTCGTTACAGCTTTAACTGAGATATGCATGGGGGGGGGGACCTGCTGTTGCAAGAAGACACAGAGTGGATGAAGAAGAAGAAGAAGAGCAAGGAGGAGGAGAGAGTGAGAAGAAAAGCACATAGAATGGGAAAAAGAAATGTGACAGCTGAGCCTCAGTGAGTGGGCGTTGAGTGCCGAAGGGGCAGGACCTGGAGTTGGCTGCGGTGTTCTCTACAGCTTGTCTCTTCTCATTAGGAAACGCCAATCAGACGACATGAGAACCACTTCCAATCCCCCCCCCCCCAAAAAAAAAGAAAGTTACAAAAGAAAGAAAGAAAGAAAAGAAGTTTGCTTTTTTTCTAATCTAGCTCCCACTAATCCACATCCTCTCCCGTCTGCCTACACCCCCCCCCCCCTGCTCACCTCCCTCCCGCCATCTGCCCAACATTAATTGTTTGTATTTCTCTGCTGGGCTGCGGATGACAGAGTCACACAATGCATATGTTTCCGACTGCGAGCAGGTGATATACGTTCCCGATGAGCATTCTGCTCACCGGAAGCGGCGCTCCTTCCCATTCAAGCCATATGCTCCGTGAGATACCGTCCAACCTCATCTCGGTGGTGAAAGGATGGAGAATCCGGTTGCTAGGAGACCGCTGCACAGAAGAATAGGCTGGGTTGAATAAATGCTCTCTCTCTCTCCTTTCCTCACTCATTTTGTCATGAGGCGCCAGTAATGTCAATCAGATGAATGACAGATTCTTGCCCCCTCTCCAGCAGTCAGCATTCTCTCCATGGAAATCAGTACTTCAATATGTCAAATTGAATTTTTGTTCCACATTACACGTCAGACGGAGGCTCGGGTGTGTGCCGTTGTGTGTGTGTGTGTGTGTGTGTGTGTGTGACCTCATTTAATTTAGTTTATTTCAACCAATATCATTTTTTATTTTATTTTGCCACTCACACAAACAAATTGCATTAAGAAAACAAAGCACAATATCTGTTGTCAACTTTAGCAGGCAGTAATGGATATTAATGTTTTGCTGTTTGAATATTTTACGTCCCATCCCTGGAAGTGAGAGGAGGCACTTCCTGTGAGATGTGCAGAGAGAAATAGAATCAGGGAGGATACAGAACTGAGTCGCTGCTATATGATCTTAATAACTTGGGTTTAGCAAACACAGAATGGTTAATTGGAACAGAATGGCATTTACCGTACTTCACATGCACCGTGTAAAACATAACAGCAGGCTTCATGCAAAAGCTGGGATTTTTGCACACAAGTCAATGTTGCTTAGGGTCTGCCCCTAATTGAGCGCTTGCTGCAACCGTGTTGCTGCTTCCTCTGTCCCCGAGCACAATGTGGCGGCCGCTGCTGGAGGTATAGGAGTTGGGCCCGCTGTGTGTTGGTGACAGCCTACTACAGGTCGCGTGGATGTGCTTGTTTCTAAGCAGTGACTGGGTAGAGCAGAGGCATGGCCAGTCCTTGTCCAGGCTTCTGGAAAGCTGATATCAAGTTCCTGATTTTCCGGAAATGTCGCTTTTTCACACCAGGAGTGGTCTGAAATGCAAGAGAAGAAGAAGAAGAAAAAACCAGCAGAGGAAAAGTCAGCTTCTACATCTTCACATCAAATCCCACGAGGAAAGGAAGAGGGCAGGCCAACGTCATCTGGAAATAAGATCTTGCAGATTTGCCGCATAAAGGGCATCAGATTTTCTAAAAGCAAGGGCAGACGTGCAAGCTGAATGTGCAAAGGAATGGGCTGGGAATCATTCAATGATATTTTTATCTGCTACACTGATCCACAATGAGCTCGTACTGAAGTAAATAAAAGGCAGCAGCAACAAATAAGACGATGCAAAAGAAAATCAATCTATAATGGCTGTAAAACGATGGAGCATATACTCAAGGGCTTTGAAAGCTAAATTAGGAAGGATCTCTTTTCAGTTTCCCCAGAAAGCATCTACTCCCGTGGGCTTTTTTGTTATTTATTTTTTAATATATTTTATCAGTCAACAAAGATGCACTTATTTTCGACTTTTATGTCTGACATCTAAGAAGTGTCCCACATTATCTCTGCAGCTTTACTGAATATGACAGAATTAAACAAAAATGGCACAAAGATCATTCATATCTCCTCATCATCTTCGGCCGTAGCTACGGATCTGTGTGACGTTTCATTTGGCTTTAGCTCAATCTAAATGTATCGTGGGTCTTCGAGGGAGCTTGGCATCATTTTGAATGCATTTCCCACTCCGCTGCTACATGTCCCGGCGAGGAAGGACTTTTAGGCATCACTTTTGTCCACCCATTTGCTATCAATAGAGCCGTGAGAAACGGTGAAACGCTTTTTTTTCTCTCAGTGCATTGTGAAAACATTGAATAAAAGAGTGCACGTTGTACAGCAACAAGCGATTTGGATGTTCCTGTGTCTGGCCACGAGTGGTACCCCTATTCCCCCCCAGAACACTATAGCAATAAAGTGACTGATTTCACACATGAATAATGTAAACTGTTATTGGGCTTGTGGTGAATCCTCCTTCTGCATCATTGATGTTGTCACTAAAGGATGGGTGAGTGTAAAATTCAGTTACAACACATCAAACATAGGTGACAGCCTGCAGATGTCTCCATGCCGTCTGCATCCCTGGGTATTCGCAATAAATATACGCAACAAAAATGCTGTCAAATGCAGTTCTTGGTTTCCCATGGCTGTAGTAATGCTGACAGGGGCCGGGGGCCATCTCACAGGACGTTATTGCTCACAGGGACAGAAATGCACTAATTTCTCCGAGCTGTCACTTGTAGAGAAAAGGAGTTGTTGTTTTGTTTGTTTGGTTTTTTTTGCCAATTCACAGCGTTTTTAATTGAGGCTGCCACCAAAATAGCCTCCAGAGCTAATGAGCACTGGCTGAAATGCGTTGCGTCTCACCTCTGCAGCCCACAAACCCGCTTCCTCCCTGCGCAGCCTGTAGGTGTACACGTGGCCGTGGCTCCTGCAACCACACAGAGACAAACGGTTGGCCTTTCATTCGTCTTGCAGCTCCTCCGATGGTTTGTGTGGGTTTTTATTTTTCTTAAATGTGACAAGATCAATAACGGCGGAGAGCAAAGTCGTGTGTTGGTGCGATCACCTGAGGTCCCAAAGACGCGGCTCAAAGGGAACGACGAGTTCATCTGGGTTTGTATACTCACAGTACGCAGAGGCAGAACACGCCCGGCACAGAGTCGCTGTTACGGATCAGGTAGGCCCCGTCCCGTCCGTCCCGGCCCAGTCGCCGCTCCCCCTCTTCTTTGCCGATCGGTCCGTGGTAGACTGGCAGGTTTTCCATCACTGGTGCACCAGTATATCCTCTCTTTACTGCAAGCAACAACTGGGAGGGGGGCAGATGCTGAGGCAGATTTCCAGCCTTGTATTTAATGTGTTTGTCATTATCTTGAATTTTTGTTAAAGATTTCTCAAGTAAACTCTCTCTCTTTCTCTCTCTCTCTCTCTCTCTCTCTCTCCACCTCATCATAAGACACGCTGCGTGTGCACAAACGCACACCAGTAAAATGTGGGTTTGTGCATCTCTTAGGAAATGATTGTATTTTTCGACAGGAAATAACTTCAACGATTCTAACTGAATATTTCCACAACAGTAGAAAGCACAAGAGAGGGATTGAAAAAAAAAGAAGAAGCAATATCGCCCTTTTCAAACAGAAAAATATATGCTGTGCCTGTGCCTGTGCAGTGACTTCTCCTATCCAGCTCAATTATCCAGAGGCCTTGCTTTGTTTTTTTGTTTTTCTTCTTATAACAGAAGTTGCTAACTTTGTCTATTTCCACCACAGTTTCTGTAAATTCCGATGTATAGCTTCACTGGTAGAAGATTTCAGGTCCTTTACGTACGCTATAAATATAAATGATGTGAAATCCTCCATCAGGATATTCCTGCATTCCGAATAAATGAGCAAACTCACCTAAAGTACAAGTCCCTTGTGACTTCAAATATGTGACCTTTAAGGCTGATGTGTTAACGTGCACGCAGGATTTTATGTGTGAGATGCGGCTAAATTTACGTACTTGCTTGATAAGTTAGGATAAAAAAAATGGAGGGGGAGTTATCTTTTCTTTTCTGGAGTCGTCACGGATTTAAATTAAACATTTGATGGAACCGCTGACAAAAATATAAGATGGGCTCTCTTGGGATCACAAACCTAAACCAATGAGAAGCAGCTGATTTTTGATTTGTCTTTTTTTTATTCAGTCTTAATCTAAAACATGGCTCATCACTGCATTGTCGCCAGTATTTACTTTTTAAAGCTTTTCCCTCTGAAATATCATGGAACAGACTTGAGAACATTGCAGTTAAGTTTGATGAAAAATATTGACGGCACCTCATCTTTCTCGACTCGTGTGTGAACTCGAGATAAATCAGTCAGGCGCCATGCTCTCTTCTTTAAACGTGCATCAAGGACACACACCTGTTCTGGAGGCCTGTATGAACAGACTGTGGAGCCGTGGAGAACTCATCCTGCAATGTGTGCTGTCATTCAGAAAGCTCTGCATGTGTCAAATTAAGAGCCTGGTGATTAAAATACCCAATGGCTGCAGCGGTGACATGCTGTTCACGTTTACTCAAGCCTTCTGGTTGGCTAATTGAAGCCCATCAGCTGTGTGAAAATCACCAGCATTCACCCGCATTCTTTTCATTCTTACCATACATGCTCACAGGCTGCCAGGAGATCCTCCAAAACCCTGGCAGGAAAGGAAGGCACACAAGCGTTCGAGCTGGTAGCTCCTTTGTAACGCAGAGGATTTATGACAATCTCTGCTTTTATACATTCAGAACCTAAACTTGATGAGCCATCAGTCTGTGTCTGCTCTGCTCCATGAGATCAGGATCGGTGAGACTTGGGGGGGGGGGGGGCTCTATGGGGGTGAGCAGCAGCAGTGGCATCTCATTCAGGGAGGCCCTTTATCGCCATCCAGTGGAAAAATGTAACAGATTATTGTATGACCACAAGTAGCCTGCCAGTTGCCTTTCTTTTGTGGGGGTCATGGCCATGTTCAGAAACAGTCAGCCGATATTGGATTCAATTCAATTTTATTTATATAGCGTCAGATCACAACAGAAAGTCATCTCAAGGTACTTCACAGGATTAGTAGGGAAAGACCTGCAGGGAAAGACAGAACCCAACTTGACCCACAAGAGCAAGCACTTTGGCAATGGAGGCAAGGAAAAACTTCCCTTTAACAGGCAGAAACCTTGGAGAGAACCTAAGGCTCATGGTGGACGTCCATCTGTCTGACTGGCTGGGTTGAGAGAGAGAGAATGGCAGGTAGGAGGAGAGTCAAAAACAAGGAGATCGATAGAGAAGTGATAGAGAGACAGAGCAGGAGCAGACAAAAACAACATGTATAAAACTATAAATGCTAATGCTAGCGATATTGGTATCAGGGTTGAGGGCCACAAGTCCAGATTCAGCAGGATCAAGGACAGAAGGACCTGCAGACTGAGACAGAAAGAGGGACAAACAGAGGAAGAGAGAGCACAAGACTACGGGGGAGAGAGGGGGATTACTGGCATATATTTATAGCATGAAGAGTCAGATAGAGAGGGAGGAGCTGTGTGTCATAGGAAGTGTAAAATAGAAAAAGGTAGATACAATGAACAATGCAAGCTTCTCAGTGATCCCAGCAGAGCTGCACCAGACTCCAACAGGTCAGCGCCAGAGCAGGAAGCTGCACGCAAAGAGCAGACAGACGCATCATTGATCGTCTCGACCGACACAACTGGCAAGACTGGAAGGCAGTAAAAGGGAATTAGCATCAGAATGGGATATCTGGACTTGATATGTAAGGAATCCATTAGATGACATTCTGGAGGAGCTAATCCTGCAAGTCTCCTGTTTTAATCAAGAATATCTAGAATATTTTCAATCAGAGAAACATTTTAGGGAAATGTTATTTCGTCAAATAAATGCAGAATCTTTTATTTTATTTTCCCTAATCTGTTTTAACAGAAACAATAAAATGATATGTAACAATATCACCAATGAGTACATAATACATATATAATAATATTTCTCCTTATACGTCTGTATTCCATTAATGTCTTGGTGGCTCTGGCCAGGAAAGCCATCATGCTGTAGCTGCACATTCAGTCAGAGTGGAGGTAACAGGAGAATGTGATGTGGCAAGAATGTTATTACGGCACAAATAAACACAATCTCACAAAAATAATAGTTTTCAAAACTAAAAAGAACGAGAAGCACATTTAAAGTAGAAAAGCACTCGGAGAGCACAGACCACCGCCGAGCAGCTCATTCCCCTCCTAATTAGATTTACACCATCCACATGGTGATCTGGATCATCATCATCAAAAGGCTCAAAATTGTTCTTGGTATCTTTATACAGCAACCATGAAAAGTAAAAGTGAATCAAAGTTGATGTGTATTTGTAACTGCTTTTTGAATACATAAATGGAGTTTTTAATGTTAAAATGTAATATTTTTTTCCAAATCCGATCTGAATGAAATTCGGTGATGAGATAGAGGCCCCCACCCTACGTCACTGTGTCAAATTTCATAAACATCGGTCAATAATCAACCGAGATATTGAGGAACACATTTTGAAGTTCCATTGATTGCAATGTTAAAGCAGATTTCAAAGTGACCCAGAATCCAGGATCTCTTCGGGATCATCAGCAACCATCATCAACTGTTCCTGGTAACATTCCAAACATTTCCTAAAATCTTCATCAATATCCATCGTTAGCATTTTGAGCTATGTTGCTAACAGACAAACAAACAAACCAGCGTCAGATCTGCCCACCTTTTGCTGTCTTTAGGGCTGCATGGAGCTCTGCTGGAATGTGGCTGAGTTAGCAGCTCTGTCTCACATAGCCATGCTTATTAGAGTTCAGCAGTCACTTGGTTGTTGGTGTAACTCTTTTTTTAAGCAGGACCAGAGGGCTCTTTAATTGCCAGGTCTTTAAAGTCACTAAGCTTAAGAGAAAAGGAGCTCAGCCTGGTGCTGAAGGAGCCCCTCTTCTGGCTGCGATCATCCCCACGGGCCTGAAAGCAAACACACAGGCCTTTGCAGATACTCCCGAGACGGCCCCGAAAATGGTTTCCAGCAAAGCAGTAGAGGACAGGATTGATGGCCGAGTTCAAGAAGCCCAGGCAAAGGGTGAGCGGGGTGAGGTTATGGACGGTCCATTCTACCCAGCAGCCGTCCAGCCAGCCTTCGTTCCACAGCACATCCAGGAAGGTCACGCAGTGGAACGGGAACCAGCAGATGAAGAAGGACAGGACCACAGCAGTCACTGTCCACAGCACCCGCTCCAGCCCCCTGCCCTCCAGGGATCTGCTGTTCGTGCACCTGGGGCGCATGCATGGAGTCGGGGGTCTCTCCGATTTAATGCTCGCCTGGGATTTAAAGGAAGGACTGTTGGGAAGGTGCGAGGCATTGTGCATTCTCACCAGGCCCGTATCAGCCAACAAGTGTCTGCCAATAGCAAAGTAGCAGCACGAGATGACAAGCAGGGGCAGCAGGAAGGCCAGAATAATCTTCATGCAGACCAGGGTCATATACCAGTCATAGCTAGGGAAGGAGAGCCCGCAGGCCTTCACGCCGAGCTCCTCCACGTGGTGAATGTTCCTCAGGTAAAATGGTGGGAAGGTGCAAGCGCACGCCAAGAGCCAGACCAGGATGCACGCCAGCCGAGCGCGTTTGGGGTTCCGGGTACTCTGGGAGCGGAGCGGGCGCACGATGGCCAAGTAGCGGTCCACGCTCATGCTCGTGATGAAGAAGATAGACGCGTAGAGATTGAGGTTGTGGAGCGCGCCGGCGACTTTGCAGGCGATCCAGCCAAAAGGCCAATTGTAGCCCCGGGAGTAGTAGACGGCCCACAGGGGGAGCGACAGCAGGAACAGGAGGTCGGACACACACAGGTTCAGCATGAAGGTGTTGGCTACAGTTGTCCTTGAGGCTCTGGCATGAGCCAACACACCCACCGCCAGGGCGTTGACAAGGACTCCCAGCGCACAGATAACGGCGTAGATGGCAGGGATGATGGTGGCCATGGGAACGGAAGGCCAGTCGGAGCAGGAGCGATCAGAGGAGGCGTTCAGATAGACCTCCATTGAGGAGGTGGCGTTGAGAGGGGAAGGATCATCTGGGACTTCCATTGTTGACCTGGGTGTGTCCTCGCCGTCCCACAATTAGACTTCCCTCCTTTCAGTATTCCAAGGTTGGCTGGGAATAACATTGGAACAGCAGAGCATCAACAATTCAGCTGCCTTTCACGGAGAAACGAATGCTCCTACACGGCGGAGTCGGACTCGATGACGAATCACATCAAAGGCACATTATACGCCCTGTGGCGCTGTAATGAAATACATACGATAGCACGGCTGCTCCACAGACGCCACGGAAACATGTCTCTGCTATTAGTGACTGAATTCTGAGATTTAGATGACAAAAGTTGCAACTTCGTTTTTCACTTTAATAGTTTTTACGGGAGGCTCAGAAGTCGTTTAAAGTGATCCCATTAAAAGCCTGGCGCACCAGAGGGGTTCGTTATTAATGACGACAAATAGAGAAGCAATCGCAATGTGGGAAATGAAACGAGGTTTCATTTTTTTAATGATAAAAAAAAAAAGATGGTTACTTCCTTGGTAATTACGCTAAGATAGTGCTTGCAGTATCCAATCAAATTAAAAGGAACACCTTACTCAATCAACAGACGCTCTACAATATGATTTCTACCAATATAAAGGCTTGAGCTTACCTGGAACGATCGAGTATCCAGTCCCAGCGGTGAGGAGGTTCTCAGTTCTTCCGCAGGCTCCGGTCCGTGTCGTCACAGCTTCTTCTCGACTCCTCTCAATGAAATATGTGAGTCTGTGTGTGAAGCAAACAGACAGGAGGCTCTGGGAAACCAGAAGAGGTTGGAGGTCTTATAGCCCCCGCAGGAGCCTCCTGGTGATTGCGCAACGCACAAGTTGCTTGCACGTCACGCCTCCATCACTACCGAGGGGCTGGACTGTACCTGGATGTGAGCCAGTGTGGAGAGAGAGAGAGAGACATATTCTCTCTGTTTTACCTTCCATCCCTCCTTTTTTTTTTTTGCCTCCCTCTCTGATTCCCAACCAGAAGAGGCCGGATCCGAGGAAATCAAGTCAAGATGTTGGTGACAGTAACAGCCGAGTGTCCTGTGTGACTGCAGACACGCAACGTGGGGTCGCCCCTGCTCGTATAGCATGAGAAGGACCATTTAGAGTTGTCAAAGGTCACGGCCCGCGCGTCCTCGCTGGGGGGTGGGGGTGGGGGGGGGGGGGGGCTTTGACACGCAGAACGTCGACCGTGTGTTAATTAGCAGAGCCTCGCTCTTTGTGTCATATTCATCCTGCCAGCAGTCAGATTATAAGCCATGGGAAATATTTACTCTATCGCAGCGGAAGTCAAGCCAGCCGCATGGGGAGTGGGGGGGGCAGCGTGGAAGACAAATGAGGATGAGGATGAGCAGATTCTTCAGGGAGCAAAGGAGAAGATGGAGAGGAAAAAGAAGAGCGGAGCTTCCCCTCAGTGGTTTTTCATTAAAGCCTCTGGTGAAACTTTTAATGACGGATGCGCACAAAGCGCCGAGAGCGATTACGTCACATGCAGCTCCATTGATCAGTGGTGCGAGCGTGCGTCTCTGCTGCGCGCGTCCACGTGCGCATGCATGCTCCACTTCTGGATGCTCTTAATCTCACGCCATGGCACGCACGCACGCACGGACCGCCACACGCTCACCTCTGCTTGCACGTGCGTTCAGCCGTGCACGGGCGTTCTACTCCACTGAGTCTCCATCAGGAGGCGACGCGTTCTAATCGCCGTGAAAGCTGCCGGCGGGCACGGATGATGGTGATGATGATGGATGGAGGCCGAGGCAAAGAGCTGTAAGGCCTCGGATGAAGAGCTCTGCTGCTTCCTTCCTTCCTTCCGTCCTTCCTTCCTTCCTTCATGCATGAGTTTCAGAAACTGGGAAACGTGGTGAGCAGGATTGTGATTGTCATAATGTTCTTGCGCTGGTATGCAAAGTACGCACAGTTGTTCACACTCACACAACACCGAGAAGCCAAAAGGCATGTAATAATTAAAAACAGACATTTATGATGCCCTGGCAGCCCGAACAAAGAGAGGACGACAGGAACGACTGATCTGTGGCGCTGCCTCCACACAGTTCCTCTTTCATCCAGGAGTGGAAAGTGAAGAACACTGATTCGGTGCATCTGCTGCGACATCGCGACTCCAGATTTGGCTAAATTAGATGTATAAATGGTACGTATTCTAGTCAGCGTTAAAATAAGATAAGTGCCTCTGAAAAGTGAAAGTCTAACTTTATCATAGCTTTAAGAAATCAGTTGAAACGACCCTTGGTGCACGTTTGACTTGTCATGGTATATGTGAAACACGTGTTTGTGCCTGGCATCAATAAAAACCTAGAATCACTCATTATTAGATTCAAAGACGTGATTAACAGTTTGACGACGTGTCGAATTCCGTGTTTGTCTGATGATCCAAACCCGGAGATTCAGTTCCAGACATCTGTCTCACAGCCCGCTTCTAACGCAACATCCGTTTTACATTGATGAAAAATATTTCATAGGAAATACAGCTTATCAAGTTTATGCTTCTCTCCTTAACCCTTTAGAGCCCGCCCCATGAAGTAATCGTCAGAACACTCAATTTCTTTGGAAAATAAGGTCTTAATGATAATAATAATTTGTTATATACAAGTGCTCTAATTTATGTAAATTTTGCAATATCTGGAATTTTGTTTTCTTTCATGGAAAATGCAGATGTTGCCTTGTAGCTTTCAAACTTCTGAAGTAGAAGTCTCAAAATCCTGAAAAGCCACGTGTATCAAATATGACATGTTTGGCAATAAAGGGTTAACAAACATTTTACATATCATTTCAAGCGTGTGAAAAAGGTGGCAACCAGTAAGTAAAGGCTGCGGCTCCCAGCAGTCTGTGTTGTATTTAATAAATGCATGTACATGTATGTATACTACGTTAAAAACACTGCTTATACATAATTATGTTTTTTTTTTTTTTTGCTGATAAAAGTGTTTATTTGAGGAGGGACAGTCTCCCTCACTGGACAGATCCTGGGAAGAATCCGTGACCCTCGCAGGGTCCTCTGTGGAAAATCCTCCTCATGGGGGGGGGGGGGGGGGGGTGAAAGGTTAGAGGTCAGGGTCGGGAGCCTCGCTTCCTCTCTGCTGGTCAGGACAGATCTGGGATATGTCTGAACGGCATAACAAGCTCGGGGTTGGACTTAAGTTCTCAGGACAGATTCAAAGCTGTGGGATGCTGTGGGATGCTGCGGGGAGGGGGGGGGGGCATATGTGTAGGGGACCCTTGAGATAGGTGACATGAGTGGCAGGGGTGGGGGCTCCTGCTTATAGCAAAAAGTGGTAGTTTGCGTGAGACACAGATTTCCAGCACGCTCTCTGCCCTGTTCTATTTTGAACTGCAACATTATGTCCCGTGTGGTTTTATTAATGCTGCTGCTGGCTAACGATCGCAGTTGTTTCTGGAGCTTTTGTTTTTATGGGAACATTTAGTCAGGATTGTCTAATGCAGCCAACAAGTCCCTCGACCCCCCCCCCCCCCCCCCCCCCCCCCCCCCCGACTCAAACCAGCGGTGTACACTGTAGCTGTGGTGCCAAAGGACGTCTGGTTCCCATACGTGTAAGAAGAAAAGGGATGAGAAAGTATTGATGTTCCCCTCTCATATATATATATGCAGGCACCACACACACACACACACACACACACACACACACACACACACACAAAGGCCATGTCCCCGGTCAGCCTCACGCTGCAGGGTTTATGTGGTCAGGCTGCTCGGGTTCCTCTGAGGAGCAATAAAGATGCTGTAAAGATGTTAGCAGATAGCCTGGTTCCGACAGACGCTCCTAGGAATAAGCAAAAACATGTGGCACCGGAACGGTTTCAGTATTCCGGACATTCCCAGGATCAATGCATTTGTGTTTTTTTCCCCTTTCCAAACTTCCCCGAAATAATTGTTTGTCAATTTCTACTGCGATTTTCAGGAAAGCACAATGACTGTACATGACAGTTTGTCCTTTACAAACCCCCCCCCCCCCAAAAAACAACAACTTGGTTCTACTAAATGAGTCCATTTGTAACATTCCATGCCGTGACAGCAGCTGGGAGATTTGTTGTCGTGCTTTTAACTACCCCCCCCAAAGACATGATTCAGTTTTCATTTACATTTCTAGTTTTGACAAATGATCCTGCATCTATACATGATAGAATAACTCCGAGTGAAACAGTAGCTCCCTTATTAGCTTTGATCCGGAACATTTTTGTGAGGTGAAATCTTCCTGATTCGCTTTAAGTTCCAGCGATAACGACTCTGAGCTCGTCATCGTTCATGTGTCACGAAGGCTGGTCTGCCGTTTGCTGCAAACAGAATACACAAAAACAAGTCAATATATCTATACGATGAGTTAAGAGACGCAGATGTCCCGGCTATAAGACCGTTTGGATACTGATGTAAGGACAATGAGCTCCATCATAACCTTCATAAACAATGCGACTAAATTAAGCAAATTAAGACGTTCATTTAAAAAAGCGATGCACATACTTAGTTTTATTTTGAGACGGGTCTGTCCCATTCCCTTTGCACCAGGTCCAACGTGTCAAATATCCCTAAGAAAAGCATGAGGTTTGAACCCATCACTCGTTTAAGAACTCATCATGGTGCTGCTGTCTTTATGACGTGGCGTCCAAAGAACTCTTTAGTGAAAGACAAATCTGTAAAGAATAGAATTATATTTATACGCCTGACCCGTGAAGCCGGGAGCTTATATTATGTTTGCTCTACTCGGAAGGCATGACAACAACGACTGTTCTGCATTCAGCATGACAAGACAAAGTAATGAAAAATACATTTATTTTTACTGCACTATAGGATGGATTTCTGATTGTAACAATTTGGAACAAATACATAATCGCCTCATAATGATCAACATGCGTGCAGTATTTGGCAAGTACTGATGCACTGGCTAAATCACAATAAATAAAAGCATAAGCCATTCACAATGATGAAAGCTGCAGCATATTGGCCAACTAATTGCTAAATGACAAAGACAGAGAATATATTTCACAATCAGCCATCTGTGAATTTCAATAAAGACAATTCTGCAGAACCTTGTGGGTGTATTCTATGCTGGTGCTTTCATCTTCCTACGCAGACCGTACTGTGAACTGGAAGTCCTTGCAATGTTGCTACCATACAAATGTTCTCGGACCCTTTTCCGCAGAAAGGAATTAAAGCAGAAATGGGAACGGAAATAATAATAAAGAATCGGTTTGTTTGTAAAATTGTCTTTTTCCATTGTGTGTTTTTATTTATGTGAATGAGACGAGACGGCAGTGCGGGATAAAGCATTCTCCATCGGCGGCGACTCAGCTGCGGGTGCTGTACAGGTCTTCTTCCTCTGCACTCGACTGGCCAAAGTCCATCAAAGAGGGCTCTGGCTTGAAAACAGCGCCACCTGCAGGACATGAAAGGAAATGCAAACAACAACTTCAGTAAAACGTCTGCATTTTTAACCCATTATAAATCAAATTTAAGAATAATTCCATGTCCAAATAAGCATAAACAATATGCTGCCGTTGAATGAATGTAAACTGATGTATTAACAGAAGAGTGTGTTTGAGGACAGAATATATCACTGCGAGAAGATTGTTGTTGTTGTTGATCAAGATAAACAAGATCCACCTAAAATGGATTTCAGATGTAAAACATAACATATAAACATATTCCAGACTTTCACTTTTATTACAGATAAAGACTGACAGATACCGATAGAGGAATAAATAAACACACACACACACATACCATAAACACACACCCACATCTCGCTCTAACACCATTACCTAAATTCCAACTCACCCTGTTTATGGGGCGGCTTTTACTGAAACCAAAGAAAGATTGATTTGATCACCCTTTATCCAAGTTGCAAAAACATTCAAGCCAAAAGAAATAAATGTGGAAAAGCGGAGACCGGGGGGGGGGGGGGATCCAGAGAGCAGATTGCTAAATGAGGCAGCGAAGGAATAAATCAAACGGACAGATAAACATTGTGCTCAGTTTAATCATCTGTGCAGGGAATTCGTAGGAAACGTCTGATACGGACCCGACAGGAAAAATAAAAGTGAAGGCCACACACACACACACACACACACACGCACGCACGCACACACGTCCATGAACATATCTATTAATTAATTCTATTAACAATCTGTCAGGAACGCTGAACACTGCGATGCTTTATGTAGCTATGTGTTTTAAGCTGCAGCGGCACAGTGCAAGTCAGACCGGTGTATAAAGACTTGGTGAAAGTCTCAGGTCTTTAGGACGTGAAATTGCTTTATGAAAACAAAGCATATATATATATTATATATATATTGAAAGTGTTTATATATATATATATATATATTATATATATATATAAACACTTTCAACCAGAGCTGTTATCTCTAATGGAGTAGTGATCAACTATTGATTCGAAGAAAAAAAACTTACAAGTGAGGAAAAAAACAAGCAAGCAAATAAATATGTCTATAAATATTCAGAATGAGTACGGCCTGCCTAGTCTGTCATTTGAGTTTTCCCCCAGTGAGGAATGATCATACAGTCCCAGCTTTGTCTTTCCTGTTAAAGCCAGACTAGTCTAGAGCTGGACAACCTGCAAGTCAGAAACACGATGTTCTCAAAACCCGGTAGGTCAAGGCCTGACTCAAACCCCTCCTACCTTTACTGTCCTCTGCTGCAGCAACTCGGGGCGGGTCAGCTGACTCAGCTGGAGGCAAAGGTTCAGGCTCATCTGAGGAGACAAAGAATGAAATGTTTAGCTTTGGGTTAAAAATGGGAAACGTGTTACTGAAAACTAAAATGGAACAAGAGTATTGTCGTGGTAAAAAAATACAAGAGATGCAAATACCGGTACTGTAGGTACGGCTAATTTAACAAACTGTTCCCTAAATATGTTCCGGATCAATTTAGTTCCAGAAGCTTTCCTTCTTTGTTTTTCAGTAAACGTCACTCCTCTTTCTTTGAGAATCAATCCAAGGGTAGTTTTCCCGGGAAGAATGTTACTTCATTGTGTACTTTCTTCTCTTTGACATTATGTGGGAGGATATTACTGGTACCTGATGGATCATGCGAGACCTTTGGACCAGATGGTTCTTCAGCAGAAGGAACAGACTCCAAAGCAGCAGCTTCTCCAGGAACATCCTCTCCTGAAGCAGGTTCTAATGGGACAGCCTCGGATGAAGCAGGTTCTAATGGGACAGCCTCTCCTGAAGCAGGTTCTAATGGGACAGCTTCGGGAACCTCAGCCGTCTCCAGTGGGGCAGGTTGTAGTTCCTCTGGTTCTGATGGTGGTATGGACTCTCCCGGGCTGGCACCTGCTGCCGGTTTTGTCTCGCTTGCAACAGGAGCGGGTATTTCCTCAGCGGCCATGAAGCTCTTCATCTCTCTCGGCGCTGATTGAGCCACTGGATCTGAGCCGGCGGTGCGACACAATGACCAGTTAAAACCTTTGTGTGACTGAAACAAAAGACTTGAGAATCAGACAGAGATCCACGCGGTACCGGTGCCGTGACCCGGGGGGGTCTGGGCGGGGGATTGCTCCGAGTGCGTTACCGATGACGCCTCCTCGGTCAGGACAGCAGAGGCAGGAGCAGAATCTGAACCCGGCACTGCAGCTGCCTAGAAAACAGACACTCTGTTCATTAGACTTGTGCTCTTATCTTTTTTTTTTTTTTTTACTGATTATAAATGAAGATAGAGAACTAATATTAAAACAATCTTTACTCCAGTTCCAATAGATTCATGACACTGGAGGAAAAGCTATTTATTTGCTGCATTTGCATTTTTCAGTTCATGCATTACCGAGTGGCTTACAGTGAGAAAGAAACACGGAGGCAACAAAATCTACGATCCTCATTAAAGGGCAACCAGCTTGGACCAGAAAAAAACAAACCTCCTGACAGATAGAAGGGAAGAAAATGTTGAGGGTGAACTATTCAGTGAGAAGAAAGTTAATCAAGTTCATGAATTAGTCACATGGAATAAAAAAAAAAAAAAAAACAGCTCCAGAGATCTATTTCCATTTAAAAACAGCTGATGAGGCGGCGGCTTCGATTTCAGCCCACAGCCATTTGCTGCATGTCTGTCACTCACGTAACCTTTCATAAGTCTTCTGTCCCCCCCCCCCCCCCCCCCCCAAAGAAAATAAATAATAACAAATGATGAGGTAACGTGGCGTTAACCTGCGGCGAAGGAGGCGGCTCCTGGGGCTCGGTGGTGAGAAGGGAAGCTGTGGCGCCGCTGCTCCACCGCCCTGCAGCATACAGCTTCTTACCCGCCACCTCGGAAGAAGAAAAAAAAAAAAGACAACGATGGTGTTAAACTCTGAAGATGATCAGGCTTGTGATCGCGTTGCCAAGAGACCCGTGTTCAAACCAATATTCACCTTCACCACAGCGACGGTCTGAGCTGGATAGCACACGGAAGCGCCTGCACTCATCAGACCCAGGGGAACGGCCACCCTCTTGAAACGGGAGCCTAAAGTGAAATTCACAACGGGGATCATTTTTCTACTGGCTTCACACTCGAACATCAATTTCAACGGGTTTTTGCTCGCTTGGTTCAGCCAACTGCAAGGGGCGAACACGACATTCGAGCCTCAGACACTTTTCATGGCAGATTACCTTTAGAGCACCGAGAATGTTTGACAGAGAACTAGAAAGGCTTTGGGAGCGCTCCCGACAGTAGCGCACGTGGATCAAACAATCATCAGGGCGTTGAGATGAGGTGGCTCAGGCATTCAGGATGCCTCCTGGACGCCTCCCTGGGGAGGTGTCCAGGGCACGTCCCTCCGGAAGGAGACCACGGGGAAGACCCAGGACATGCTGGAGACACTATGTCTCTCGGCTGGCCTGGGAACGCCTTGGAACCCCACCCCCCCCGGAAGAGCTGGAAGAAATGGCCAGGGAGAGGGAAGTCTGGGCTTCCCCGCTTAGGCTGCTGCCCCCCCCCGCGACCCGGCCCCGGATAAGCGGCTGAAAATGGATGGATGGACACTCATCAGGCTCGATTCATTTCTGGTCAGCCTGAAGTCCAGGAATTGACGTTTTGCCAGCATGAATTAATTCTCCTTCAGGTTTTTTTCCAACTTCAACGCTGACCCAGGGGTGTGTAGCCCTCACTGTCATCTTCTCTGTTACCGTACATGTTCATAGTCTGTGACTCAGGAAAACACGGGGACGGACTATGGGGGAACTGGAATGGTAAAAAAAAAGCTGCACAGAACCGTCTCCGTGTTAAACTGATCAACATTCTTACGGTTGTAATAAAGGATTTGACAACTTGACATGACTGTATGCGATATACTTTTGGTTCCTAGTGTTGTATTTCATATCGTACAATACATAAAGTTACGCTGGGGTTGTGACTGCCGGTCCAAGTTACCTTTGCGGGACAAGAACATTCCCAGCAGGCCGGCCATGGTGATCGTACCAAATCTGGGAAGAAAATCTGGAGGAGGATCTTTCAAGTAATAGTACACATCTGGGAAATACAGGAACACAGCGGTGAGAAATACTTTCATTTGTATGTCTGACCCTCGGCTCATTATTTACTTCAATAGCAGCAGCAGCATTACGGGTGGTGAAGTAAATGGCGGTAATATAAAGAGTAATATTATGTGCAGCAGTATCACTAATGGACAATAAACTGCAGCGGTACTTTTATTATACATGTTCTAATGTTTGGGACACTGCATATCCAGTATAAGTACCAAGCATGTGTTAATTTTTAATGCAACCTAAATAATGTAAGATCAACATAAAAAAGATGCACTTAGATTAAATAGATTGAGATAAACTTCTGGATTTCACGATGTTAAAAGAGCTTATGTACAAAAAGCCATGCACAGATAATATCAGGGAGGCTTTACATTCTGTTCTGCTGCTCTGTCAAGAAGGGAAAGAACTGAAGCGTTGGATTTTAGATTTGTACGACACCTAAAATACCTACTGTCGACTCACCCTCTCCCGCATGGCGTACATTAACAGCTGCACTTTTCAGAGAAAAGCAGGCGCCCTGTCGAGAACAAACGGAAATAAAGTGAATTGAGTCAGTGTCACTGGGGTAGTACCCCCCCCACCCACAGTCGTTCATGCCACCCAACCGCCAAATCTCCTCGGAGCGAATCTCGCAGCTGTGGCGTTAGCGACACAAACACTACTTCCTGAACCCAGCGCTTTGCAGAATCACGCCTGCACAAAGCGGCTTGCAGCACGTGGGATTTATGTTCCGCAACCACAAGAGGAACAAACACGAGGGTTGGAAACTTAACACCGAAGGTGCGGGAGAGAGGAGCGCGCTTTGTGTTCTGGTGCAGGTTCTATTTATGCACCGTTTATCCAAATAATCGAAATGTTTTTTTTTTTACAGCATAAACATGAAGAAAGTGTCAGAAAGCCTGACTGTGTGCGTCAATCCTGCAGCAGCCGGTCTGAGATCTTAGAATGAGTTCTGGACATGCTGCTTTAGATCCACAGAACAATCGAAGTACTTCAACTCGAGTCAGATAATCTGATCTGATTTAATGATCACTAATCTAATTTGTGATAATCAATTCCTTTGCTCATCAGAGCAGTAAAATGTTCTGCAGACAGAGCAGTGCCCCCCCCCCCCCCCAAAGAGTTTTGGGAAAGTGTTAAAAATATGTTTTGGGGGGTCTTTTCATGAATACTTTCATATATTTCCTTTTTAAATATTGCATTTGATAGCAAATTTAATCTAAAATAATTTCACAGTTGAATTACAGCACTTATTAAAATATGAATGTGTCTGAAATCCCACACACATTCTGAATTGGAAAACCCAGAGCATTTCTTGCTTCATCCATTATTAACCATTTCATCTAAAACACCATATTAGTGGCAGAAATATCCATGTATATTTGATTGTAACATTCACAGGGAAATGAAAATATATACATCTATTCATTTCAATATTACATTTTGGGAAAACCCCACATCTGTCAACCACTGACCTTTACAGCCTGGACGAGTGGAAGGACGCCTTCTCTCGCTGCAGTTACCCCACTCTGAATCAGCCCCGGCCTCGCCGGGACAAAGTGAGCCGGGCCAGACGGTGGCAGCTGCGTGTAGAAGTTCAGCTGGAGACAGAGCAGGAGTCAGCGTTTAAACGGAGCACCTGTAGAACCGGGCCTGCTGCTGAGACGTTGGGACAGCGCACCTTCTCTCGGGAAGCCATCCCATCAGCAGGCGCTTCCTCCACAGTATATACACGGATGGAAGCTATGCCCAGAACTGTCGGGACGGCCACCATCACCACCTGTATCACAACACAGCTTCAAGATCTGATGACAGGACATGCAGGAAATGGTCAAAAAAAAAAAAAAAAAAAGCATGAATGATTTTAAGAATAAATACGATATCAGACAAATGTTTTATATTTATAGACACTTATTGACAAGTACTGAGTGTCTGTCTCGGTTTGGAAGAGGTTCATTTCGTGGCTGTTTACTGCTGGGGACTTAAAAAAATGTCTGCTTATTTTTGTTTGTGAGAAATATTGCACGAGTTTGATACGTGTTCTTAAATATTGTAAACGTGTCACTGCGCGCGTAAAGTTAGCCTCAATATAATGCGCAGAACTGCTTTCACTGAATGTTGTGGGTAACTTTTAACCACCTCAAACTAAGCTAACATCAACTCTTATGTCGTCTCTACTAATGTTCCGTTGGCTGCAGCATCGTTGAAGTATTCTACACCGACGCACGAAGCCAGGACGGACAAAGCACCAACATTCAATCACTGTGTGGAATAATGGAGCAAGAAACGCCACCCGGTTATCAACGACGCGTTCAATGCTAACGCAGGGGTTAGCAAGGCTGCTTCAATGCAACGTCGTTATTGAATGCCTGAAATGTGGCAGTGACGTCAAATCCGCATGAACGGATTGGTAATAGTAGACATTCCTGCGACACCTGAACGTTCATTGAAAATATTATCAGGATACACACTAAAAAAAACTTTTCCAAAGAGGCGAATGTCAGAAATTCACCTTGGCAGCCATGACTTCTTCCTCAGCCTCCGAGGTGCAGCGAGCAGCGCCAACGTAGGTCAGCTAGTGCCGCCTAGTGGACGGAAGAGGAACCTGCAGCAGGGTGACGTCATAAGCGCTGACGTGTGTACATAACGTAATACTACACTGTGTCAGCTCTACATAAAACAATGCCAAGGTATTAGGAGTAAACACAAAATGCAAGTTTTGATTCATGGTTTTATTAAATAAGGTAATAAAAAAAGGTTATCTAATATATAAATCACAAAGTGTTTGGTTTGTGCTAGAAATAATGGAAATAATGTTTGACCCCCAGCCGCTTCAACTTCTGACTATGAACCCTGATCTTTACTGATAGGAAACAGATCTGTAGTTACTCACTTGATTTCTTAGAACCTTCATGACTTCCTGAATCAGCTTTGCAATAGAGGTGAGACCAACTATAACCAACTCAATGTTTCTGAAATCGATCTATCTAGGCCGGGACTATAGGTGTTGATTCAACTGAAGAGGGCAGGTACACTGATCAAGCCTGGGTTAGTCTAAACCAGTCACAAGCAAGCTATTAATCTGGTTTGGGATTGCAGGGAGCATTTTCTTTTTCCATACAGGCCCAGTTTGTAGTAATATATATATATATATATATATATATATTTATGTTTCAATAAATAGACAAATTACCATTTAAAACTGGTAAAATGTGTTTACCTATTTTGTCTATTGTGAGTTGTGTTCCATCACAGGTTATAATATACCTGATGAGAACCATTTCAATAAAAGCAAGAAAGTTTCCACATAAAAAAAAAAGCTCATTGTGTAGAGGATTCAGTTTATTGAAGTCAAAGTTTAACAACTTATGTTTACAATCTGTATTTTTTGTAATATATATATATATATATATATATATATTCATATATATGAAACCAAAAAAGGCTACTTTAAGAAGAATAAATGTCATTTTCTTTCTTTTTAATATCATCTTTAGTCAGCTCAATGTACAGAATAACAGTAAGCTAATAGTATCTGTGAAAAAGAGCAATATGTTCCTTTTTTTAATGTCGCAGTGCAACTTACATCTTACACACCTGTGCAATGTACCATGAGGTGTATACACCCCTGAAAGAACACACAGTGGAATCTCCCTTTTTGGCCTGTTTCTGCAGGTCCTACGCACGCAAAGATCTTGGAGGGATAACACAGTCTGTGCCTACAAATCTGAACTTCCTCTTTATCTACAGTATGCTGCATGCTCAGTAGAGCCGCGGTTGGAAAAAGAAAGAAGACCAACAAAACAATAGATGAAGAATGTGGAGAGATCTGCAGACTGAAAATGTGTTGCAACTCTTCTACAGCTGTGCGTGTGCATGTGTGCGTGCATGTGATTGCCAATATAGTCACTTTATCCTTGTCAAAAAAAAGGGTATATGGAGGCACAGGGAAAGCGCTTGCATCATTTTGTTTCTTCGTGGTACTCTAAAAATGAAATTTTCAAAAACACATATTTCTTGGGAGGTGTTTGATACTTCACAAGAGTGTGAACTTGCACACAAAGAGTTACAGTAAAAATATAAAGAACAAAGTACAGAGTGCTGGGTGCAGCATGGTGCTACGCGTGACTCAGTCTTCGACACTGGGGGGCGCCGTAGAGTCCTTGGCCTGACGTTGCAGAGGAGATGATTCATCCAAGTTTCAAAGACATTATAGAGATAATTTGGTGTAGGGGGTTTTAGGCCATGCAGTGTCAGCCAAATGCTTTGAGGGACTTATAATTATCATTTTCATTCTGCTTTCTTTCAGGTAAAACTCCTGGAATCTTTGGACGCATATCAGTCTGACTATATATAAACCTAAACCTCATGCTTTAAGGAGGATCTGCATTGACCAATCAGCTGAGCTGTACAGTGTGTGTCTTCAAACGCCATCCAATGGAGAAAATAAAAGAAGAAGAATGCATCAAATCTATGAACCTACACCTTTGCACATAGTCTAATCCATCTTGCATGAGACAAAAAAGAAAAACAAAGCAAAACAAAACAAGAACTAAAATGATCCACATTATTTTACCCTGTCCAATCAGATCAGTCCCAAGACCTTTTTTTTTTATCATGCAACACATCATCTGGAGAAGGGCCAGCCATGATGTAAACCAATCAGCTGTCAGCGATGGCGCGTGTCGGTTGCCTTCTAGTTATTCAGCTGCTAAACACCCTGCATCGACAGAGTGAAGAGGGGGGGGGGGGGGCACTGCAAAACCTTGGCATAGAATACATCATACGTTACATCATATCTATGACACAAAACATAATAGATTTATATATTCTCCTATGTTTAAATATATTTGTCGACTGTACATAAATCTATTTTTTTTTTAAATGACACGGCAAATGCTTTTACCTGATAGTTGGAACAGCGATGGTAAAGAGGCCAATGAGAAACAGGCCCTTGCGATGCAGCCAATGGGATGCAGAGATATAGAAAGTGCATTCTTTGTAGTGAGTGAGTCCTTTGAGAAAAGAACTCTCGAGCTCCTGCGATAAAATAAAAATAAAACTGAGAAAGGAATGCTTTGCACCCACGCAAATACACACTCTCCGTCTTTCCCTCCGCTACCGCTATAAGCATATCACAGTGGTAGTGGAACGCAAACATTTACATCAGTATACACAGCGGTATACACATATACACAAGTCTTTGAGGACGGGAGAGGGGCGGAAGAAACGACGGAGCAAAGAAGAAATGAGAAGAAGGGGATGGACAGAAGCAAAGAGAGAGGAAAAGGATGACTGCGAACTGAATTGCAGTCTGTCAGAGGAGCCTCCTGCAGGTAAAGTTGTGTGTGTGTTTTTGTTTTCTTCTTCACAGTTTGGATTCGCGTGCATCTAGCCAGCACAATGCTTCCGTCTTCATCTAAAACTGATAGCCCGGCATTGGAGGTCACTCGTCCCCCGTCGTACACTAAAAGTCAGTGCCCTTAGTCTCTCCATTCTGTCCCTTCAGATCCGCCCGGTTGCTGTAAATCAACAAGGAAGAGAACGGAAAAAAAAGATAGCGGGAGAGAGAGAGAACGGGGGGAGAACTGGTGGCTCTGGGTGCAAAGTTCATCAGTACAAAAGTTAGTACAGTGCTGTGGTGAAAAGGATTCTCGTCTGTATTGCTGCTACATATCGCTCCCCCCTCCCCAGCTCCCGAATATCAACGGGACAAAGAAACGGCAAAAACCAAGAACACAAAGGAACAAACATGTTTAAAGTCTCCTCTTTTCCATTTTGCTTGACAAGCGCATTGGAGTTTATGCTGATTTCCATAGACAAAGGAAGATTAATGCTTTATGTTCAGGCATGCAATAGGCACCCTGTGGGGTCCTCAGGTTTATCAAAAGTTCATACACGCAGGTCTCAGACAGTTCCCTTCATGATATTTACACATCTTACGTGTGTGTGTGTGTGTGTGTGTGTGTGTGTGGAGGGATGATTCAGCCTATATAAAGCTCTGTGTGTTCATCTGCTTGTGTGTGTCAGTTGAGTCTTTGCTCGTCTTCTTCTCTTTCAGACGTGTGTCTCAATGAAGGAGTGTGTGTGGGTAATGAGGGGCGCAGCCAGCGGGGAGAGGTCGTCCTGGCCGTTGGTGCCCGGACTGAGCTGGCAGATGTCCGAGTAGAGCTCGCTGTGCCACTGCTTCCACTCTCTGAAGGTCTGGGAGCACAGGCCAGGGTCCTCCAGGAGGGCACAGATCACTGCCAGCTCCGACTCTTTGGCCTGAGGGGAGGCACCAGGGGGTTACCAGAACGCATCGGGACACAGCTCATTCTTCTTTACCCCCCCCTCTTTCATTACCTTCAGGGTGCTGCGTAGGGCCCGGACCCGGTGCAGCCTGTCGTTGAGCAGAGGGTCCCTGACTCTCTGGGTGAAGCATCGTCGTAACTCCTGCCTGCTGCAGGGTCTTGGGTCCCCTAAGGCGGTGACGTTGGCCATCTCCAGGGCCCGGTACAGCTGCTCCAGCCCATCCAGAGGCTCCGGCTCACGGCCCTCCGACACCCGTCGCTCTTTCCCTTCCGACACCCTCCTCTCCCTGCTGTCGACTCTCAGCTCTCGCAGGTCTGACGCCGAGGAGGAAAAGCAAGTGAGTTATTGCTGGATATGCATTGGTGTTCTGAATATAGAGCTGGAGAAATGAGTCAATCATTAAAGATTCAGCAGCAGCGATCATGATTGTGGATTCATTGTTTTTTCGGGGAGGAAATAAAGGTGAATATTCAGAGCCTGCAGCCTCTAGAATGTGAATATTATCTCTTTTTACAATAATAAACTGTTTTTTTTGTGGATTCTGGACTTTTGGTGGGACAAAACAAGCAATATGGAGAGGTCAAGTTGGGCTGGGGCTCTTTACTGATGAAGTAAAAATAAACAAGCAGCACATTCATTTATAATGCTTCCTTTGTTTCATATGAACAGGACAGAAATACAACAAGATCAGTCAAACAAAGAACAATGGGGCACATTTAGGATAATCCATTAAAGGTCAGACAATCAATGGATTCCTAACATTTTGCACCCTTAAAGGAGACATATTATGAAAAACACTTTTCTCACTCACTCGCCCCATCCAGAGCCTGGCTCAGTGACTCTCATTATCTACAGGACATCTAAACGAAATGCTAGAATGCCCGTGTTCATAAACAGCCATTATAATCCTTTCCTGCTGAGGCTGAGATAGAATTCTTCTTACACTTTTACAAACGTTTTGGGCTGTACAGTTTTTATTGGCAACACAGTTGATGGTGACAGGAAGCGCACGGGGGGGGGGGGGGGAGACATGAGGATAACATGGCCATGTGGATCCACACAAAGTCTTAACTGTTGATGACTTACATATAAATGTGTATGATGCATAAATCTGTGGTTGCAATGTGTGTCCGATGCCCTTACCGTCCTCGCCCTGGAGTAGATCTGCAGCCTGCCCCTCTGCCTCCTCATCCTCGCTCCTCTCCTCCATGTGAACTGAGGTGTGCAGCAGCTTTCCTGGCATCGGGTCCCTGTTCCTGGGCAGACTCTGGCTGCGCTGCTTGTTCGATCGTCGGTGTGTGTGGCTGTGCGAGTGAGGGCCTCGCTCCAGAGGGAAGGGCCCGTCTCGCTCCCGGTCCCTCTCTGCGGCGTGATGTCTCCTTACGGGCAATGTGGCCTGTCTGCGTCTTTCAGGGGACATGCCCTGTCTGCCTAGTCCTCCATACATCTCTCCAACCATGCTCCCCATCAGGCCTCCATAATCACTCTCCCCCGGTGCTGTTTGCAGGAAGTGCAGCCCTGCGCTGGTCAGGGGCGTCTCAATGAGGTCCTGCCAGGAGCGGCGCTCACGATGGGAAGATCGACAACCCGAAGAGTGCGTACTGGTGCTGCCTGTGCCGGTTCCCATGCCCATGCTGTCTCCACGCTGGTCCTCAGCCGAGGAGTGGGAGTGCGTGGACTCGCTGGAGAAATGTCGGCCATGCTTGGGCTCTGGGAAGGGGCTGGAGGAATTTACCTGGAGAGGGAGAGGGGACGAGGAAGACACCATCTGTGGAGGGATGGGGGAGGTGGAGGCACTTATCGGCAGAGGGAGCGGGGACGGAGTGGAGCGCATGAGACTCATCGAGCTGAATGAGCGGGGCAACTGGTCATAACTGTGAAGGAGGTTAGTCTGAAGGGTCTGTGAGGGTGTCAGGGGGGTTGGTTAGTATGAGGAGGAGTGCGAGGGGAGAGGGAAGTGCGAGCGCAGATAGACGGGAGATCGTGCGTTGCAAAACAAGGGTCAGGATGGAGAGACAACAGGAGACGAAAGAAGGACAGGAAAGGACAGGGAGAGACCAAAAGATGACAGCAAAAAAGCAATGAGATGGCAGATGTGCACTGCAGGAATGGAAAACGTAGCAACAAGGCGTTCCAGAGGCCTTCCAAAGTGCATGTCTGAACATCTGAGAAAAAGTTCATTTTCATTTGTGGGGATGTAACGAGCAGCGGCAATTGTCGCCACCTAGAGGTCAAACAGTGAACTAGTGGTGGTCCAGGCTGCTCAGAAAGGATAACATGTTCTATCACAAGTGTGTGTGTGTGTGTATACTTACTGATGGTGTGCGATGATATGTGTCACAAAAGGATGAAAGTCCTTCCTGTTTGAGCGTCATCGAGCCATCAACCTCATCCTGATCACTCTCACTCCAGTAGTCTATTATTACACACACACACACACACACACACACACACACACGTTATGATTAAAGAAATGAAAAGGTAATGATGTTTACGTCTCTCCAATGAAATCCATCTCACCTTCATCAGGGCGTGGCACTTTGTCATCTGGCGTGTAGCCAATAGCAGCGAGTCCCAGTCGGTTCATCCACCTACGGGAAGCGAGGAAAGTGCAAAATGTGAAGGTTAATAAGAAAAGGCATTGGAAGATAGATGGAACAGGATCATGGTGGAGGGAAGGAGGGCTTATGGTGATGAATAAAAAAGCGTCCAGTCTAAATAATGTAAGCGGCGTCTCTTAGCAGTTGATATGTGTCTAACTGGCTGCGTCCCCCTGATGAGGAGTGGAAAGCAGCAACATAATTAGGGAGATGGATGGAGAAAGAGAGAAGTGACAGTCCTCCGTCCCATTCTCTGTCTGCAGTGAATCTCAGATGGCGTCCTTCCGGCACATGTCCTCATCCCATCCTTCAGTCTGTCTCCACTGCACGTCCCCGTTTGTCCTGCTAGCCTTTGCATTTACCTTTGCAATAGAGGCCCAGTCTGTGTGCATGGAACAAGATACCCGCAGTATGAAGAGCACACTAAAGGGAAAAATGTCCCAAGATCAAAACTAAGTGTGCCGTAGCCTTTTCCTGCTCTGCTGGAGAACACAACAGGCAGGCAGTCACACCGATGCGCCCACGCCTTCATAAAGATGAACATAAACATGTTCAGAATGTTGGAAGGTTTTATCTCGAATCAAATAAAATGGACCTAAAATTGGTCAAAGCAAAAGCACTATTTTAACACTAATAATAATATCATCAAATTCACAAGATAAATGATTATTTTTTGAGTCTTTTTGTGAGATGTCCAGCGTTCAATGTCTCTGATTCCAGTCTTCAGGGAGGCCTATGCCATCTCTCTGCCTGCACGGGCTATTTTATGCTCTTGGTTGCAGGATGTTTTCATGGCAACAACTTTACCACGGCACCAGAAAACCTTTCAGGAACTCTGAAACATGACTGGTGTCTGCCAGAGAAGCTGGCATCTAAAATCCGGCACGCCTGTGAGGCTGCTGCTGCTGCCTGGCGAGGAAAGCACCTTTCCTCTAAGTCTTTGTGATTGTCTTCAAAGACAGCAAGGGCTACATTTCAAGATGCTCCGCTGCCTATTCACACACGGATATGAATAAAACACGTGAAAGCGTGTGCAAAAGGCACTTTAACACAACCTGCGAGCGCGGCACGTCAAATGTAACCGGTTAATTACTCCTGCAATTATCTCTCCATGTGACTGAGGAGAGGTGTGGATAATTAGAGCTCATTAGAAAGCTCTGCTGCGAGATCTCAAGTGCACGCATGCACATTCACACACATGCAATTCTGCATTTAACGACAAGAGGGCCAGGTTCACGCTTTATTCATGCATAGAGCTGTTTTTCTGTCGCCCTGTGTAAAGTTGTTTTACCCGGCTCAAATATGCATGAACGGACACAGCAGCTAACTGCTGTCCACATTAAGGACCCGCTCTGACGGAGACACAAACTCGCTCACCTGTTCATTTCCTCAAGACAATCTGTGGCGAAGAAGAAGCTCTTGATTTTGGGATGGCAGGCTTTGAAGGCACTAAAGTTGATCAGGGGAAAAGAGGACTGGTTCATGTTTTCTTTTGTGCTTGATGTTGTGTGGGTGCAGAGCAAATGTGCCTGATTAGCGATTTCAGAGACATGTGAGGGACACTCACAATTTCCGTCTGCACTCTATGGCTCGGTCTATTCTGAACTCTGGGAGGCTGATGAAGCCCTCGGCTTTCTCGTCCTGCAGGCGGGGACAGATGGAAGGTGGGCGGCGTGTCGTCAACACAGAGAGCAAAATGTCATACAGACTGATTTACCATTTTGATTTTGATGAATAGGACTTTAGCTGACAACATATGCTGTTCATATTTACCAGGATCATATAAAAAGAATATTCCTGAATAGTTCAATTCAAGGAATAGCTGCACTCCTACTTCAGTTAAAGGGATCTCTGGGGGCTTTGAGTTGATGGTCTGACCAAATCAAACGTTTCACAGTGATAAATAATCAATATAAAGATCATTCGTTTAGAGACTGATATATGATTTTCTATGAAATATAGAATAGAAAAAAATTGTTCTTGGATAAAATATTCTCAAACACTGGATCCTTCGATGATGTTCCTCTACATCATCTTTCATTAAAGAGAAGACAACGTTCTAATCTTACATCACATAGTTATTGCCAAACATCTTTAACAGAGGTTAAAATCTTTAACCTCTGATGATGTCATCAATGTGTGTTGCATTGATGCCACTATTTAGATCCCAAGTAATACTACCTGTGATGAGACGACTGACTTCTACTTGAGAAACTTTGCTTTGGTTGATTCCTCATGCATGACTATTTTCAGCTTTTTACACAGCTCGGGATTGTAATGGCCGCTGGGTGCTGGTCCTTACATTTTGGTTGGTGTACCAGTAGAGGCAGGACTCTTTGAGGATAAACCAGTATTTCCTCCATTTCTGGGTGAAGTAGCCTTTGGCATCCTTCTTCTTCCACAGCCAGCCCTCACAGTCGCCGTGGCCCAGGTCCTTACAGGAAATTCTCCTTCTGCTGGCGCTAGTGAGAGAACCTGCAATAACAGTAACATGTTTTTTTTAAAGACTAGAACACAGACTGAGGACAACTGCTGGTAAATGAAGCCGAAGCCGTGCATTTAGAGTTTCCAGTCTGTAAATGTCTGGACTCCTTTCTGCAGCAGGAAGTCAGTGTATGAAAGAGTATCCGTCAGTGACAGCGATCAATTAGAAACATTAAAAAAGGTGAACAATCAATGCATCGGAGGTGTTGCCATCTGTCATGGTATAACGGCACACTAAAAGAGGCTTACCTTTGCTTCGCCTTTTGGTTTTCGTTCTTAGAGAGGTGTAATGGAAAGACTAGTGCAGGAAGAGAGAGAGAGAGAGAGAGCGAGAGAACACAAACACGTTAGCCTTAATAAGAGTCGGTGTTGATGCGCAAGGGCAGTTCAGACTGCATCTTTACTTTATCCGGCACCCAGCAGATAGGCCCACGGGGCTACACCTGCTACAGCTTTCACTTTAAGATCGGATTTTGTGTTTAGATTATGTCAAGCAGCAAATCGCACACGGGCTGATGCAGCTCAACAAAGCTCTAGCGCTGCAGACCAGAGGTATCAGCCTTTCATATAGCTGTTTAGCTATTTGGACAGAGTAGATCTCCATGTAAGAGCAGGTGTAGATGGTAGGAAACTGATGCAACCCATTTCTTTTTCTCTTTTATTATTAAAACAGAGTCTGGGTCAGAATGTACTGTATGTGCTTATATATAAGCATGCATTTATAAAAAGCAGAAAGAGTGCAATCCCATAGGACGGTCTGCTCTACCTTTCTCATGGAGGCCGCTCCCGAGCTTCCTGAGCCGGAGTACCTGCATCAGGAGACAGAGGAGAGGATGTAACCCCAAACGACTGCTCCAGTCAGTCGCATGGATTCGGTCAGACCGCCAACAGCCACAAGCATAAGCTCACCTGTCTGTGGTGTCTGCTCGCAGAGTGTCGGCCCCTCGCTGAGAAGGAGGAAAAAGAGAATTAATGACAGAGCGTTTCATCACCCCCCCTCACATAAGAACACGCTTCTTCGTGGCTAAATTCAATTTGATCTTTATAATTATAGCATTGTAAAGATTATTTGGATGATTCCTTTAGACAATATGTGTTATGTTAGCTTGATTCAGTCCCCTCTATTGCTTGACTGTGGCCCGTGGGAAGAACCTGGAAGAAACCCACGGAGAACATTCAAGAACTGCGTGAAACAAAACCTATTTTTTATCAAATTGAGTTTATCTTAAAATAAATAAATAATACATAAGAATGAATGTTGTTAAATGTTTATTTCCCCCCTCATAGACAATCAAAGTAGTTTAATGTGATCAGTTTCTTAAATAAAAGACCTGAAACACCGAGTAAGAGCTCCACAAAGCGCCACAAAGCGCCTTAGAGCTCCACAGAGCTCGACAGAGCACTAATAGTTACTGCAGAATCTTGAACAAAAATCAGGTCATTTTATTAAATGGTATCTACTATAAACATAGGTTTATAATATAGCTTATAGTTCTATAATTGATTTCACACACAATATATTAGTTTATATCATATTGGCTATCATTACATCTCATATCTAGACAGCCTTATTAGACAAAAGTACTTTCCTGACATGTCTACATGATTTTTTTTCTTCTATGTGTTTTTATTACTGTCATCTGGAAAGCTAATATATGTGGTTAAAATAAAGTCAGTTAGAAACGTCCGTTAAAATAGAAGTCAGTTACAAAAATCACGTCTTGAAAGTTTAAAATCTACTTGGTTTGGGGCATTACCATCGTGCAACACAGATTATTGAATATACACGTACCCATATAGAAATTTATACTTGTAGAAATGCACTGCAGTAAAGTAAACACCTGACAAAAACTTGAAACTTGAAACTGATGCATAAATTGAAATCATGGGTTTTGTTCCTAAAATGCTCTCAGATTTATCTGACAAGATCCGTGAGAACACGGAGAGCAAAGAGTCTGAGGTGAGCGGACGCTTGTCTTTGCAGGATCGGGCACCCCGTGTGTTCCTGAATGGCTGTGAGTCACCACCATGAGAGACACACAGCTGAGAGGGTGAGAGTTTCTGCCAACACCAGCATGCTAAGCTCTGAGCGCGTTGTGTATGTGTGCGTTCGCCTGCGCTCGTGCTTTAAGCACAGCCTGTGAGCGGGTCTTGTAATTGGTCTGGCTGATGCTGAGTCATACACCTGCTCATAGGGGTGTGCGTTTGTGTACATGCTGTGAGCAGGCATATGTGTGTGTGTGTGTGTGTGTGTTTGTCCAGAATAAACTCCTATTTAGACTCTGGAGTGTCTGCAGAGATGGGGATATGAGGATGAGTCGTGAGATGGCTACCCTGCATACAAATGGACACCTGTGAGATAGTTTTGTCTCTTTGTGTATCCCTCTGTGTGTGTGTGCGTGTGTGTGTGTGTGCATGCACATTAGACAAAACACAAAGTGGTACATCTCAGAGTGTCACTGTCATTCTAAGAAATCGTGAAGCAAGCAGCCTCACTCTCCTTTGGCTCCTCTACCTGCACACACACACACGCACGCGCACATGCGCACGCGCAGACACACACACACACACACACACACACACACACACAAACATATAGGCCTGTTCCGGTTTGCTTTGTGAAACAATGATCACGACTGAATCCTTGATGCTGCTCGTGCCACTGGAGGACCTCATTCATGGCGGACTTGATGACATCATGTCAGTAAGAAAAGTCCAGGTGGGAATGTTACAAATGAGGACGGCTGATTTCCAGTATTGTCTCGGTACCGGCTCACTTTGCATCGCGCTGTGAGAGCCAGCTGGGACGCTGGAATAGATCCATAATTAATGTTATTAGCACAAAAGGTGCTTGTCACTGTTCAAAATAGCTGCTGCTGCAAAAAAGGCCTATTAAGGCCAGGCAAATCTAACGATTGAAATCTGTCTTTCACCCAGCTGTGGGACGATCAAAAAAATCAACAGGGATTACTTTCCTCCAGTTCCATGGAAATGAATGAGGCCGATCATGTGAATAGAGTGCATAAAAGCACGATAACAACAAGCTCCGGTGCTCTGCCTGAACCAGGAAGCAGACGCCCCTCCCTGCTCTGACTGAACGAAACATTATCATCAAGACAGTCAGAGACAGAATAAAGCGGGGGAGCCGCGGCATCACCATAGTAGGACTCATTTAATTCCATATCATCTTTCCGAAAAGTCTCAAAATCTGATTACCCCATGCCCTCACCAAGGCACACATTTCCACACAATTTAATTTTAATTCATTTTAAATATTGACTTATCATGCTCACAAACAAACAGCACTGATCTCATAACCTTTTCTAACTCTCCCCGGCGGAGAAAATAAAAAAGCATCTCAGTTTGTTTTGTGTAATCAACTGAGGTTCACGCAAGAAAAAAATCTGATTATAGAAGTCAAAAATATGATGAATATTTGTAGAAGTCTTTTCTGCTGCATTAATCATTATCTTGTGATTTATCTTTTGTGCCAAACTGGAGGAGGGCGACTTCACGGACTACGACTACGTTGACTAACTGCATATAAAGAGTTCTAGCGTGTTTGTCTCTGCATGTGTGCATACTTTTCAGTCGTTTTTAAATTGCCGTCATTTTGGGTTTCTTGTTATTTCTATTGCTTTGATGAAAATACAAGCTACCAGTACACCAGTCTATATTTAGCTCTAATGCTATACAGTATATGTATGTTCTTAACGATTGATTCCTGCGCTCTGCAGATGCAAATCATCATTTCCGTCTGGGGACTATTTTCAGCTGTGGCTTAATACGCTTTTGATGCATTGCTGAATACTCACAGCAGCAGGATGGTGTGTGTAAGGCTGACTCAAAAAGCAACGAGAGTGCCCATGTTCATTGCAAGGAAGGAATATGACACCCAGTGGGATCATTTGATTCCCTTTGTTTGGGCAATAATGGAGTGCTATGGCAAAAATAATATAATATATCAGGCTCTGGATTCATAAATAGCACTTCAGTGAGATTAATTTACTGTTTTGGGCTTTTCATGGAATTTGCTGATGGAAATTACCTTTCTTATCCTTTAATATGTCAAGCAAAGCCATTTCTCCTCACAATGCACAGAATACATCACAATGTTGAAGTTTAACAGAGAGCGCAGACCTCCGCCAAGCAGCTCATTCCCCTCCTAAATGGATTTACACCATCCACATGGTGATCTGGATCATCAGCAAGAGGTTCTAAATTGCTCTTGGTATTTTATACACCAACCATGAAAAGTAAAAGTGAATCAGAGTCTAATTGTATTTTTAACTGATTTTTGAATCCGTAAATGGCGTTTTCAAAATGTCATATTTTTTCCTAACGTCATTCTGGATCCGATCCTGATGAAATTTGGGGGTTAGATAGAGGTCCCCACCCTACATGACTGTGTCAAATTCCACAAGCATTGGGCATTAATCAACCGACATATTGAGGAACTAATTTTAAAGCTCCATTGGCTGCAATGTTACCAAAAATGTCAAAGTGAACCAGAATCCATGATCTCTCCTGGATCATCACCAAAATGTAATCATCCAAACATTTCCTGAAAGTTTAATCAAGATCCGTCCAGAGATTTATGAGTTATCTTGCTAACGGACAGACGGACAGACAAACAAACGCCTCGGCTGCAGTAATAAGTGTTTGATGGCAAGTAAAGAACCAAGAATCACTGCGTCTTAATACGTTCCATTACTCGTATTAATAATAATCGTAATCATAATCATGTGATTTACATGAGAAAAGGTTTGCGAGACTGTCTACATACAGGCAGAGCATCAGGCGGCTGGTCTAGGCGCAGAGTGGAGGACAGCATGGATGGGCTGAGGGGAAAACTGGGGCTGCTGGGATTGCGGTTCTTGCGTCGGGAGCGTCTGGTGGAATCCCGCCGACTCTCTCTGCCTGGACCCTCGGGCTCCTCTTCAATCACCAGGATCTTGTCGTCGCTAAGGTAACGCAGCAGGGAGTTGTCTGAATCTGCGGGGATGGTAGGAGAATGGAGACGTTTTAGAGGACAAAGGGGCCCAGAGAAGGGATGACAGAGGAAGAGCCAGCCGTGCAGATCCACAGCCGGGGACGTGGAGCTCGTCGGTTTGAGACAGATTCGCTGATTTGGTGGACGCAGCCAGTAAATCTTGTCAGTCACAGGAAGTTTGGGGCCGTTTAGGCTTCGGAATAAGAAAAACAGTCACCGAATTTGTTTAGCATCCATACACCTTCCTTAAATGAGAAAAACTATGAAGCGACTGAGAGAGAGCGAGAGAGAGAGAGAAAGGCAGAACCATTACAGCAGTGTTGTGCTTAATGTTATTCATTGGCTTTCTGGCGGAGGAGCGGAGGAACCTGGTAGAATGCAGACGGCGTCTAATAGCGGCTTAGGATTGGCCACATAGAGACACCCCCCCCTTTCCAGGGCAGCTGTATAAATGCAATTGTATTGCATTTATGTTTATTTGTCGCTCAGATACATACCTGGCAGATATGTATCGTCACACAAGCACACCACCATGTAGAACCAGAGGATGAAATGCATTGAGTATGAAGCAAAGCTGGCCCGACATTTTTGTGTTACATGTGGGGGAGGGGGGGCAGTGTTGCGTATGTGTGTTTGCGTGTGTGTGTGTGTACCTCGGCTCCCTCTCTTGCCCATGCCGGGTTCCTTGGCCTCTCCCATCCAGTTATATTCGGGAGGCATGGAAACAGGCCTGTGGTCACCTGGAACGACCAATCAGCAGTCAGGAGTCGGCTAATGCTGTGGATGGCGGGGACTGAGAGACAGCTGGAAGGGGTGGGGGGGGGGTGGCAGGTGAGATGTGTGCAGGTGAGGGCAAAGGAACAGACTCTCGAGGGACCGATAAATCTCCTGACTGAATTTCAGGATGCTCGACACCGTCCATGAAGGCGTCCTGCGCAGACACTGAGAAATCTGGTGCAGCCGCTCTCATTTCCTGGCTGTGCTTCACTGTCATGTTTCTTCAGCCGGATTCTACTGAAGCAGACACTCCACACATTAAACCAGCAAAGAATGAAACAATCAACCTGCATCAAATCATGCATTCTCAAGGTTTCACGGATTAACGTTTCTTATTTATTCCAGTGCAGATGCAGATAAGGCCAACAACTCATGCCTATTATTTATATTCTTAGGTTTGTGAGGTAAACGAGTTGCCAAGCATTTAATAAAGCGCCTCCCACACATCCGGCATGTGCAGAGCTACATTAGCCATTCACTTGAGAAACTGAAGAAGCCTCTTGGATGAGAAAAATGTCTCCAACAAGTCTAACTGACTTGTAAATCTAATATTCACTCACTCTTTTTTTTTTCTCTCTCTATTTTGGTCTCCGCCGCCTCCTCAGGACAGAAAGTTACGTTAGCGAGTAAATGCTCATAATTTATACCAGCTATTTGTGACTTTGTCCCGTTTGTCCTTCCTTTGCTAAGCAGGTCTGTCAGCAAAAATAAGACTTCTATTATTAAACACGGATCCAATGAGAGCAAAGATTGATGGTGGAAAATGTGTCTATTGGTTTTTTCAGTATTGGTGACACAAGGAGTTTAAAAAAATATGTTTAATGTGGCTTTAAATGGGGTTTTGAATATGAACCTAAATTCAAATAATTTAATTTCTTCCTGTCAGGTTCAGTTTGTGATGACCTTTGTAACACGAGTCTACAGACGGATGCTCCTGTCTGTCACATGAGTCCTTGGCTTGCACATTATTGGCCCCTTGAGAGTCTCCTAAGTAGGTGCAGGGTGTCTTAGGAAGCTTGTCTTGGACGGGGGGGGGGGGGGGGGTAACGCAGGTGGTGGGGCAAACAGGGAGCTGGAGACGGTGTTTGTGGACTGATGCTTTTGGTATGTGATCCGTGTTCATGTGAGGCAAATACAGAAGGAAGCAGAGGCATGACGTGAGTGATGAACACACAAAGAGAGCATGCTTCGACCAACAAACAGACATTCTCACACTCTCAAGCCCGCACTCTCTGCCTTACCATGGGTGGGGGTTTTATCCCGCCGGCGGACCCCTGTATTGCGACCCCTGTCATAGTCGGGTCCTGGGGGTCCATCTCCCTCGAGCAGGGAGAAGAACTGACCGCTGTCCTGGTCCAGATAGTAGCTGACCGCCTCTGAGACTTTAGATCCAGACTGGGTGCTCACACTGTAGCGGCTGATGTCATCGCATGACATCAGACCCAGCTCCTCCCTGTGAGGAGAGCGGAGATGCCGTCATCAGTGTCATCAGCGCCGCCAACGTGACCGTAATAGCATCCGTGTGGTGTGTGTGGAAGCACCCGACCTGGTGCCGTAGAGTCCAGAGACCGGGGAGAGGATGTAGACGTCTTGCATGCTGGGGCCATCCATCTTGGACATGCCCAAAGTTCCACCGGGTGTCGGGGAGGTGCTGGTTGGGCTGGTGGGGATCGGCTGAAGGCAAGAAGAGAAGAGAATAAAGGCACGAAATGACTTGAGCGCCTTTTCATTGGAGTATAATCGGACAAAGGTGAAGGACTGAAAGGGAAGGGAACCTTTTGTGTGTGGTGCTTACCCTGTACAGCAGTTTATTTTAACAGTGAATACCAAACAGGAGTTATTTCCACAGCGCTGCCATGTTGTGCATTTTGTCTCTTTTTATATCTAACTAACAGTGCAGCCTCTCCCACGTTCAATCGCTTCACTATTCTGTCATTTTGTCTCAAAGCCTCTTCACTCACGCAGGGCTCTCCATGTCTGTTCCCATGACAACCCCCCTCTCTCTCTCTCTTCTCTCTTTCCTGCTCTTCCTCCCTCCTCACTCCGCTCCCCTGCCACAGGAGGAGAGGGGAAAGCACAGAGCTCGACTCAAGGACACGTAGATTCATTCGTCATCAGGACCTCCGTCAGGATAGGATGCCGCACTTCTGATGTCACGGAAACTCCGGATTCCAGGAGAATTACATTTGTTCACATGCTTAAGCAGCTGGGGTGACAAACACATAGCACAAGCCAACAAAATCTCCCCAAGGAGGAGGGGGTCCAGGGTTTGACAAACGGGCTATTTTACCGCTTGTTTGAGGACGCTGCTATCCAGAGAGGCGATGGGAGCGTGGACAGAATGGATGAACAGGCACTGAGCCCTGGAGACGGAGAGGCAGGCAGCTCTCTCATTAAGAGAGCCCGGTGTTTCATCATTTCATCAGCAGCATATTAGGCAAAATTCATTTCACGTTCCATCCTTTCCATCTCCCCCTCCTCCATCTCCATCCTTCTCTCACACAGTCTCCTTTTTTTTTTTTTTTGAAGGCAGCTTACAGTAAGACAGCGTCACAATAAATAATGAAGATGGGCTGGAAGGAGAGGGAGCAAAGAAAATAGGACAAAGAAGGAGACAGGGAGCAAGGCTGCAGGAGCGAGAGCGCAGGAGGCGGAGGAGCGGTGCAATGTGGCGACTGGAGTCGAGAGTGAAAACACTAATTTAGTGATTATGGCCCTGCTGCTGCTGCTGCCTGCGTGGAAATGGGGTCGGCGGAATGGGGCCGTACGCACAGAGAAATAGAACTTCCACAACAGGTGACATTGTTTAAACAGGAGTCATCCCAATATCCTTCCTCCCTGCTGCATCCACTCCAACCGCCTGAAAATCTGCCGCTCGCACCGTCCACAATAAGGCTCCACATCCCGACGCATCTGCATGAACGTAGCAAAAAAAAGGCTGATGCAGTAGTAGTTGTAAATATATAATGGACCAGTGTCACTCTTGATATTATTATTGTAAGTCTCCCAGTAAGGAATGAAAGTGTGAGAGCTGACACGAGCAATACAAGGAGCTCGAATCTGAAGCAGCTAAATAGAATATAACCGCCAGTCATTGCTGTCAAAATGTTACAGGGGGGGGACAATAGTAAATTAGACCCTGGCCAGCACTGGATTGTTAAGGCTGACAATGATTTGTGTTTATATGATTGCATCATATAATATTAACTTTTATGCCACTGATATTTTAGATGAGGTTATTTTCTGGATTAATACGGAACAAATCTCAGTACACAATAAATATAACTGAGATGTGCATCAACATAACCTTTTATTAATGACATCTGCAATAAACAGATTGGTCATTTTTCTTGACTTATCTGCCAACAAATGTTCTGGCCCTAAAACAAGCTGGTATAATGAATTTTAAAAAATCAGAAGCTGTTCGTATTGGCCAATCCAAAATACGCTTCAACTCTCAATTTAAATGTAATAACATTTATCTTTGAAAGGATGGCGGATATTTGAATTTGATTAGTTGTCAAAAATAAGACAAAGATCCACCAGCCTTCATACATAACTGTCAACATGCGGACTGCGGTGGAACGTATTCTCAAAGAGTCATTTTTCATGCGTCTAAAAAATAAAAGCGTTTTATGAAAGCACGTTCCCAGGCAACAGCGTGCAGCAGAGATCACATGATCTGTAACGTGCTGTGGCCTTCAACAAAATCAGAAGGGACTCCCTACATGCACACTTTGCACCAGCACAACAAATACATCATGAGAGCGATCCTCAACTTTCTAGATTAAATGCCAGGATCATTGTGAGTGCATTAGATCCCTGTAATTACATTTACACACTCAGAAAGAGAGAAAGGGGCAAGTGTGTGAGATATGATCTTGTAGAATAACAGAGGTTGCCATGGAGGGATTTGGGGCCTGGGAGTCACATGATCTCTGGTGAGATAAATTGTTTCCTTTTTTAATTCATTTATAATCCAAATGAGCATTTTGCCACATTTTGGGCTAAACTTCACAGCTGTGAGATTCATCCTCTAAACCCAGGCTTAGAGGTATAACAGCACATGTTCTTGTGTGTGAATCCATTCGCCAAGTGTCTTCGATATGAATCAAAGCATGAGCTCGTGGCAAACCCCCATCTTTCTCTCAAAGGAGCAATGCAACCAATAATCTAAGAATAACTTTAATGTGCGCATAAAAATGCACAGAAAACAGGCTCGCTTTGGCACATGCAACACACACTCTCTCTCACACACACACACAGGCTGTTTAGCGGGGCATTTTGGATCTCCGGTATTTGCTGAGTAGCAGCTCTTGATTCAGGACCAGCGGAGCTGTCTGTTGTTGCTTATGAATAATTAAGGAATCCGGTCTTTCAGAGGGGGAACCAATCTAAAACACTCCTTTCTTCTCTCTTCTCATAGATATCTATCGGTGTGAATGTAGTGAGCGAGTGAATACCGTTGGTGGTCAGGAGGGCCGATGGCGCAGATTGGCAGCCTCGCTCCTGTACTACTCCAAGTGTGGAGTGAATGAATAATGCACTATGGTGACTAGTTGAGCGCTTTGAGTATGAGTTTCTCATAGAAAAGCGCAATATAAGTCCGAAGCATTATTATTATTAGATATCTAGGCATTCTGATCTGGACGCTCATAATGCTTTTGTGTCTTAGTGGCCTATCAGGGTAGAACTCCCACAGCCCTCTGCTGTTGCATGTAGCACATGATGCTTTAAGACTTTGAGCCCACACACCCATAACTGGCATTAGCAGACGGTACAACAAACAACCAAACAGTATGCTTTTATTTTGTCGGGAGATTTCAACCACTACGTGTTGTTTCCTGCTGCAATCTTGAATAGCAGAACCAAAGGCAGGGCTTTGTTTTCAGCAATCACAAGGCAAAATCAGGGCGACTGGAACGCTTCCTCTCATGTTTGGTTCATATATGAACTCATTAAAATCCTTTTGGAAGGGCAAAATGTAATGTGTGCAATACATCATTTTTATTTGAAGAGTCTTCTGCTTCCATCTTAAGTAATGGTTACGCACAATTCTTTTGAGGGTGTTGTGTTTTTCATGGACTGAAATGAATTTATCCACAATGTACCGTAAATTTGGGTAGGAGTTTATTGCACTCTCATTTCCTTATTTATCCTGTGTTGACACTGTATTTTCTCATCCTTCGAGTTTATAAATAATTTTGGACCTCTACCAAAGCAGCCTGGAAGGTAGAAGACGTGTTAAAAAAAACCCCAGATAAATTAGTCTGGTAGATAAAGTCGTCAGATGGTCGTTGTTTTTACGAAAGCGAAGCAACATCTCACTGAAGCCACCACGAGAGAAACGCAGCAATCTAAACTACAATAACACGGGAAAAAACAGCGATCATTGTTTTTGCATTTCGGCCTACGGACATAATGCACGGAGACGGAATGTATCATTTCTTATTTATAAATAATCAATCAATTGATCGATCAATCGATCAATCAACCAATCATTCAATCCATTTGTGCTGCTGTTGTGTTGCTACGGTGATGTTGGGGCCACCAGCATGCTGCGTGTTATTGTAGCATATGGTGTAAACTACTCCCACCAGAGGACGCTTCACAGAATGGTCATATGTTTAAAAATAAATGTGCTGCTATTTTTGGTTTATGAGCCGGTAAGACGCCAGATCTGACATGTTTGTAGTTTTCTTTTAACAATTCTGAATGTGAATAATAGATAGACAATAGTGTTGACGAGAACAATTTGACTATTTGGTCCTTCGAAGTCCTTAGTGATCAGATTTGATCATTTGTGATCACCCCCCCCCCCTCCCTCAAAATATCCACGTTACCTGAATATCAAAAGCGACCGTGTCAGAATGCGCTGGTCAGTAGACTTTCTCTAACTTAATTATTGCTTATCAGCTGACGTTAATCGATCTTCTCAGTGTTTCAGCCCGACAATGATGAGCTGTTCAGCTCTGTGTTTACATATTCAAGCTGTGGGGGGGGGGCAAATGCAGAGATTGCTGAGTCATGGTAACATTGTCGTATATTTTTGAAATCCAATGTCCTTCAATGTTTAGTTTGTGGCAAACGGTGCAGTGTTCTGACCCAGCCGGTCCAGACAGATCGCCGTCCACCATGAGCCTTAGGTTCTGTCCAAGGTTTCTGCCTGTTAAAGGGAAGTTTTTCCTTGCCTCCGTCACCAAAGTGCTTGCTCTTGTGGGTCAAGTTGGGTTCTGTCTTTCCCTGCAGGTCTTTCCCTGCTTCCCCTATAAAGTGCCTTGAGATATCCTTTTGTTATGATCTTGCGCTACATAAATAAAATTGAATTGAATTGAATTTTTGACATCTTTTTATGACATACCAGAAAGCGAATAAGCGTATCGAGTGTATGACAGTTTCACGGGTCTCAGCCACAATGACTGCAACGAGGCAATTGTGTCTTTCTACTCCTCATTCACAGAATCATGGCACAGCATTATACTTACGGTAATTTAACATGGGCCGACTTACGACCGAGTCGCCTTACGACAAAACCCCTCGCAACGGAATTTATGAAAACCTGGCTGAAGTGCCAGCTTTTTTCAGACGCACTTGAATTCATTCAGCCAAACGAATTCCAATTCAATGCTATCAATTCGGAGAGACAGGCAAAAACTATCTTCACTTGGTTACCAAAGAATAAGTTATGCTGTCTGCACTCACAGCTCCAAGACAAATGACAGAAAATACAACTTAATATCCAGTGTAATGATTGGTTTATGAAGTACTTAATGAAGTACTTCAATGCAAAAAGTACATATCCACGTACGATGTGGCATCACCTGATCCTCTACGCTTGGGCTCCAGAAATTCTTGGAAAAGCACAGCTTGCTTACATTCCGCACTTCTAACTGAAGAAACAGCTGAGCTGGTGACAGCAGGCTACTGGGAAATGTAGTTAAAGCAGAAGCCATAGGGAGCATCAGCACCAGTTGATCTTTGCGAGTGAATGCTGGATTTAATATAGGAGCCCAAATGTGTTTCTCTGCTCTGCTGTGATCCTGAAAATCCAGAGGCAAAACACTCTTCAAATTAAATTACAAATACGGATGCGCGTTCACGCATTTTGTGAAAGATTCAAGTCTACGAATGTTTTGCCAAGCAGCAAGTTGCTTAATCAGCACTTTTCAAGTCCCATATGGTGAATAATTGGCTGCAAATAAATACTGCGGATAAAGATGTAATGCTGCTTACCTGCAGGCCCAGAGGTTTCCAGCGGACGTTCCTCAGCAGAGCCGGTGTGGAGCTCAGGGTGTTCTGGGGCCTCTTCTTCAGCGTGAGGATGACTCCGCATGGATCCTCTCTCAGAGCGTTGACCAGGTTTTTCAGCTGCCACCCAACCTGAGGAGCAGAAACACATCAGGCTACTTAAACAATGGCCGCAAATCACTGCTCACACACACACACATGCAGCCATATCTGTTGACAGAACCAGGGGATATTCCTGCAAAGCACCAATGATGGATCCGGTCCTCAACATCTCCAGCTAATATAATCTAGTAATGTGTTTTATAAATGCATTAGACAGAAATATATCAGAGGTGTGAAAGGAGACGGGCAGATTTCCATTTCCCTGTAACTCCTCCACTGTGGAGGCATGATGTCATCTCTTATTGCATCACTCCTTATAGAGACTGAAGTCATGATGGAAAATCTTTACTGAGTTTGGTGCATTAAATATTTAGCTGAGTCGTGGTTGTTTAAATAATCACAAACATGCCCTGTCTGATAGAACAGCCTTTAATTACCGTAGCAGCTGATTGTATTGTATAACCAGCCTGGATTAGCTGCTGCTGTCTTGCAGGTTGTGATGATTATTATAAGGAGGATCCTCATCAGTATTACACAGTGCAGTTCAATACGAGCCTGTAATGTCCAGGGTGTCCAGAAATCTGGCTACATCGATTAGATTTGGTTAAAATAGTTTATTTGCTCCTTTTTCTCAATTCCACAAAAAAAATGTTGACACTAAAACCAGTAATGACGGAGAAAACATGTTCACTGTATCCAAAAAAATGCAGTAAAAGACTCCCTTTACTGAGAGTAACAAGGTTGATTCATGTATTATATGAGCAGAATAAGTCCCGCTGCGCTCATCCCTTTATATCGTAAATATGATGCTGCAAAAACAAACATCAGGGTGAATTTTGGTGAACAAAAAATGAAACCAATCCCCCCCCCCTCTCTGATACTCTGTGGGATATTAAGCCATAGCCTGAATCGGTGCCGTTACGTTCAGAGGATGAGAGCGAGATGGTGAAAAAGGACTGCTGACTGCAAAGTTTCCTCGTCACTCCGGCCTTCCCGTCTCCAGAGCTTGCATCCGGTCACAGCTAGTGGAAGTGTCCGCAGAGGCCCAGGCCACCCCCCCCACACACACACACACACACTGACCGCTCTGACCTCATCCCTGACACAATGATGACCAGCGGCCCGTTTCCTATTCTCTTTGGCCCGGTTCAAACATCAGGGCTCAGCCATTGTTCAGCAGCAACAGGAGCCTGTCTGGAAGTAAAGGATGTTTAATCCTGCTCCGCCCTCTGAAACAATTGTGGCCCTGAGGAGACCCACCTGGAACACGATCACTCATGTGATAAACTCATTGATCAATCCCAACAACGTGATACATTTACTTCCTAGTGACAGAAATTGGATTAAGACAGAAAAAACTTGAATCTTTAACTTCATAAGATCATCAGTGGACTAATGTTTATTAGATTGTAACATTGATGCTTGCTCATAGGAACCCTGGAAGATGGAATGGATCCCATACAGACACAGGGAGAACAGGCCAACAGGCCTCCTTAAAGTCCCAGGTTCTCAGATGGATTCGAACCCAGGACCTTCTATCTGTGTGTTGTTGGTCACCATGCCACCCAAGGCTAGCCTAGCATCATTAGTCACAAGTCTGCCCATAGCTCAGATATACCAACACTCCTAACATTGCAACTCATGTTAGCACTATATATGTTGTTTAAATAAAAGTTGTTTGCAACACAGTTGGAGTTGAGCCTTTCCATCCCAAAAGAATGCCGTAGACTCAGTGCGCACTAAACTGGACCTTTGCTATGATTAACTCCTTAGTTCTTGTTAGCTCCACGGCAACAGACGGCACACGCAGTGTGTGTGTTAACAGCAAACACAAACCCTGTCCCAACCAGGCCAGTTTAGATCGGTTCATGTTGTGCAAATATGCAGAGAGCAAAGGGAGACAGGGAGAGAGCAAAAATAATAATAGAGCATAAACTGCTGCTGGAGAGGGTTTTCAAATCCCTGGGGTCTTCATTATTTTCCCAGATGCTATTACCTCCACATAATTATGCTGCCTCTTCAAACAACCAGTTTGTTATTGGAGCAAATTCCAAAAACATTATTTATTTATTTTTACCTCAAAAGAAGAGATGAGCTAAAAACTGAGTGGTGTTGTCGTGTTTTGAAGTGGGTCTCAAACAGAAGCTCATGCACAGACATGCCGGCAACACTGATTCTAAATGGGGAGGAGACAGGTCTACATAATGATTCTATAATAAAATGGAATATGTTCACTCAGGATTCACACTAATCTAATTTATTACATGGAACTTCATGAGATAGCTTTTAAATTTATGTCCGTCTTCCCTCTTCAGCTCAGTTTAGGGATGAAAATGGAACCATGTGGACCAGAGACTCCTTCTCCTCCCTTCTCCCCAGCTCCCTAACTCCCTCTTGCTTTTCACTTGACTCATCCCAGCATCCCTCGACTACTTCAACCCCTGCTTCCCATCACACAAACACACACACACACACACACACACACACACACCTCTACTCCCCTCCAACTTTCCTTATCTTCTACCCCAGAGAGAGGGATCAGAGTGGAGAGGGTCTAGCTGTGGGAGAAATGAGGGGTTGGAGCTGGGAGCATGGCAGGGTGCAATCTGCACTGTCACCCCGAGGAGGGAGAGATAAAATGCAGCTCCCTCACCCGTCAATCAGCAGTGCTTCCCGGCACCTGCATGCACTTTAACACTTACGAGACATGTAAGAGAATAAGGGAAAAGCACACGAAAGACGTCCATGCACAGAGAGAGAGAGAGAGAGGGAGAGAAATACCTTTTTGTTCATGTCAAAAATCTGAAATAAAGCTAGAACAAATCGTTTGTGCCGGGGTTGACCACGCAGGCAAGAGACGGCAAGCTCGATCACATGCTCCCACAAGGCACCGCCCCATTTAAAATGGCTGGCCATTTGTATGCTTCCCTCTGATGTGACGATGTTGAAGGCAGAAATAAAACTCTTTGAAGTCTGGAAGTGGAGCGTGAGCTCCAATCAGACGCTGCCGTGTGACAATGGAAGCAGATTCCAAAAGGAGGAAGCTGACAGCGACCCTGGACCGGACAAAAGTCCTGCACCAATCGGCCTGTAATCTGCTCCTGCGGCAGGATTTATTATCCGCCATAGCAGCACAGACGTGGGACGGGACGCTGCATGGTGGTGGTGGCAGACGTTGTACGTCTCGTCCACTCAGCACCGCAGAGAGTGGACAGGAAGAAACGCTCTGCATTCACAGTGGAAGCAAACTTTCCACTCACCACCGTTTGATGGTTGACCTGGATCACTTCATCCCCTGCGTGGATCTTCTTACACTGGTCAGCTGGAGACTGCAGAGGGAGGAGTTAGAGTAAGAAAAAGGACCAATTCACATTTTAAGTGCCGAGCCTCTGATTGGGCACAAAAGCCGAAGCTTACATTCTCTGTGGTGCCAGTGATGACATGGAGCCCATCGTACGTGGATTTGATGTACATCCCCTGAAAGACAAGGACAGGAAAGGGGGGGGCCCACACATAGAGCCATATTAGCATTTGGAACCTTGCTGTTGTAAAATGGCTGTTTGGTACAGTGCAGAAAGCCTTTATTAGAGGATGTGTGTGTGTTGTTGTTTTTAATTTGAATGTAATAATGTGTTTGTTGCTGCCGAAAAAAAGAGGCTGTTAAGAGTGGATACTGCAGGCCGGAAAACCAAAACAGGCGAGCTGAAAGACCATAAAAAAGCTCCACGGAGCTGAGGGGAACTGTTTGGATTTGTAAAAAAAGTCACTAGATCAAAGTTTATGTGAATACTGAGTAATGTGGCAGGCGTTTCCTCACCAGTCCCTCACTGGGCATGATGCTGCTAAGGTGGACCACCTCCAGGTGGGCGGACTGGGAGACCAGAGAGTCCGACGACAGAGAGATGATGTGGTCGCATATCCCCGCTAAGGTTTTGCACTGACAGATCACACCGGAGGTCAAGCAGGCGGTGGGAAAGAAAGAGCGTGGCAAGAAAGAGAAAAAGCGGAAGGTTACGGGGAACGGTTTTCCACCAGGGATGCTGTGACCTAGTTGAAGGAGGTGAAACAGAAATCATTTCATCACATTGTTCCACATCACTGCTTCCATAACGCCGACACACAAACTGCTTCCTGTCAAAGCCTGTCCACGGGCATGCCCAGAAAACGCTGTCACAGACAGAACAATGCATCACCGATAGCAGCCCCCCCACCCCCGAGGAGCGCACATGACATTTCCTGACATCTAAATTACGCAGCACAGATTGCGTTGGCTGTGCTTGTCTCTCTATATATATTTTTTTGTTTTGGATGTGATGACTGTTTTCACTTTTTTATTATTATTATTGTTCATCTGAACAAAGAGCAGCTCAACAGTCAGATTAACTGGGCTCTAATTGTTTCTCGTGAACTAGACTTTGAGCAAATGCAGCAAATTAAAGTCTTGGCAGACGAACAGTTGAGGTTTATTTAAAGTTCACCTTTAAATAAACCTCAACTGTTCGTCTGCTTGGGTCAAGATCATTTATCATCAGCACATCTTCTGCCTTCTAAACTCATCTGAGTGACTGCAGCGAGTTTACAACACCATCATCCACACACGCACACACACACGTGCACACACACACACATGCACACTAGAATGTAGAGAACATACTTATCAGAGAATGCTACACATACGCAGCTGGCAGTGATAAACCATGCATAAAATAATCTCATGATCTCAATCCTAATAAGCAATTACTGGATTGTAGTGATGAAGGAAATCTCTCTCTCTCTCTCTCTCTCTCTCTCTCTCTCTCTCTCTCTCGCTCTCTCTCTCTCTCATACACACAGTCAATCCTTTTCAGGGTCAGCTAATTGCACATTATACCGGCTGCCTAGTTTTCTGTTTAGAGATTTTCCTGTGCTTCACATTACATAATGTGATATCCAGCAAACGCTAATTTAAAAAGAGGACAATACAAAAGAAAACAATATAAGTCGGAAATTAGAGCATCTAATCATCTGAAGAGCCATAAATAGTGTCCCAAGATGGAAACGGCAGTGAGCAACAACGTCCCGGCTCTGCTCGTATCCGTCTTTGATCACTGCGCTAATAGTCTTGGCCTGCAGGATTAACATGGAGCAGGAGACAAAGGGCCCAGCAAGCAGCAGCGGGACCCTCAAGTCCTCCGGCTCTCACACACCAGCCTTGATCTCACATTCCTCCAGAGAATAAGAGTGCAGATTATCGGGAAGTTAACTTATGTAGCTGGCTGGCGTGATATTTCAGAGGAGTCAAACAGAAAGCCAGACTTAATATGTTGCCAGATGGATTAAGCTCTGGCTGCACACAAACCCCCGGTCCCTCTCCGCCGCGTCCCCCCCGTCCACCTTCACTTACATCCCAACAAGCTCTAAAGCAAGGCTTTATAATGGTTCGTCGCCACATCCATGAGCAAACACACACAATGGCAGAATCCTGACACACACACACACACACACACACACAGATGGGGCGAGGGAGGGAGGAAGAGAGAAAACAAGAGAGCAGGGGGGTAAAAAAACAAGTAGGACAGTTTTATGTAATTCCTCTCATTCTTACGCATGCACGCACATAAAAACACACATTCACACACACTTCATGCTCCAACAGACGCTCAGGCTCACACATGCTCACATCTTATCTCTATTTCTCGCTTACGCGCACGCACACACACACACACATTATGACTGTCGATCTGATTGGTGCAGGCTGCAGTTTGAGGGGAAACAGAGCAGCAGTGAGTTTTGCATTATTGAGCAGGAGCTGACAGCTACAACTACAGTAGCTGTAGTTGTAGCTGATCAGAGCATTTAACAGAGTCTGAGACACACTGGAGGCTCACCCGTACTGTGTTTGTCTCTAGATCAACCGCCGTGCCGCTGATGTGTAAAATATATTCTATTCTATTCTATAATGCTGCAAAAAGAAATCCTAGAGCATTAAAATTATTTAAAACAAAGTATCTGTCCGATCATCATGACTGCATACTTCAAATAGTCTAAATATTAGACTATAAGTACTTTTTGCATTTACTCTTTCAAGTAATTCTGTAATTCAGTAAATTTACTGTCAGTCCAGTGGTTTCCAAATGTGTGTGTGACGTATAAGGTATTATAATGAGGCAGTTTTCATGCATATAGGGTCCATCTTATTTCTGTTTGTTTGTTTGTTTGATTGATTGATTGATTGATTGATTGGTCGATTGATTGGTCAGCTGGTCGGTGAGATAATAACTTGGTTGGTTGGTTGAATCTTCAGATTATAGAAAAATGACTCAACAGAGGAACCCGGGTGAAAGGATGGGTCTTGGACCAGAAGATAATTTTCCCGAGGTTGTTTTTTGTTTACTTTTTATTTTTGACATTGTGAGATTCAATGTCTCTCAACGTTTCTTTCATTTATTTGTGAAGAATATACATATTTACACAGTTCGCATCTACGAATGGGTGAAATTTGTTGCTGCTCCAAATAAAAATCCATACCTGCCTCATTTAAACGTTTGGCTGTTACAACCCGAGTCATTTCCGTCATGGTTTTAGTGTCGTGATCTCGGACAAGGCCTGACTGAATTAAAGGGGCTGCAGCAGAATTAACGGGACTGCAGGACGTTGATGGCGGCGTGTGCTCCAATGAATGAGGCGTATTTTATCTTAACAAATGTTTAGATTATGTGTGCTGTTAATTCTTCACAGTGCACCACACTCGCCCCCCTCCTCTTCATCTTCATCTCTTCTCTCCGTGTGTATGTGTTCCCTTTAGTCTCTGTGTGTTGTCAGCCATTAATGGTAATTTTATTTAACATTCACTTCACTAATTTCTTAAACACATCGTAAACAAGGATCAGAATGCAGCATCTAAAAACAAGCACCCCCCTCCCTCCCCCCCCCCCCCCCCCCTCATGCTGTCTCCCACATTCCAGACTTGGCCATGTGTGGTCTGGCACTCAGGGTTTTCTGTGTGCGTCAGTCCTTCAACAGCCCTGGTTCCACGAACAAGAAGAAGTTTACAGGGAGGATTCTGCACCATCACCATCTCAACCACAGTCCTATGACGGGCAATTTCATTTATACACTGCCCAAGCATGTCATGGGGTTTATTGCTCGGCATGAAATGCTCAAACATGTCTCTGTGGACCCCCCCCCCCGCGTACAACGATTTGGTTTCCTCCCCCTGACCTTGAATGGCAGCAGGAAGTGTCCCAATCCAACTGTCAGCCCGGATCAGACACTTGCTGCTCACTCGGGTTCACACGTGGACACAGACAGTTCTCCGTCATGCATGCACGTGTACACACACACACACACACACAGCTAAACTAGAGCTTCCAAATGCCCTAAGGCTGGCTTCCACTTTAACGCCCACATTTTGTGCGAGCTCCTACACACACACACACACACACACAAGGATATTTTTCAGGTATGTTTTTGTATAAAATATTTACTTGTTTTTTGTGAATTGTTGGTAAAGACGCAATACAAGCTAAGAGACATTATTACGGGCTGTAAAGGTGCTGATGTTTGGATACGCAGACCAGTTGTTTTACCATCTCCAGTCTATATGCTAAGGAATGCTAACCGTCTGCGAGGTCATTTTTCTTCCAAGAGAGTGACATTAAACAGAACGTTGAACTCTTGCCCAGCATGCAGTTGGGTACTATTTCTTAAAAACAAAAGTTTCTGGAGTTGTTTCAATTAGTGTGAGAAAATGTAACGTTACATCATAAAATAAGTCAATACCTCAAAATGCATTGAACATAATGTATGTATATTATGGGATGCACGAGGACAGCAGTCGCAACCTGTAATAGCCGCCATTGATGTTGGCACTTCTATCCCCTTACTTTGACACTTTAACGTAGAAACTTACCACATGCAGAATCTTATTCTCTGTCTCATACACAGTGCAATCCTGTAAAATGAGAAGACGGAAAAAAGATAAAGCACCGTATGAGAAGGAGCGAGCATCTTGGTAAACATCCGCATGGAAGCTCAAATATCTCCCTCCTCCAAATAAAATACAAAAAGCAGCAAAGGAGGAAGCAGAAATAAGATGGCCCCGCAGAACGAATGATAGATTGTGTTTCTGTAAATGGAGAACATCTCCGGCCACCTACTCGGCTGCTTGCCTTCCCCATTCTGCATATTACTCTATATTCTGGGCAGACTAAAATGTTGGATTGAGCAGTTTTGGGTCTAGTCTGCTGAATGGAGCTCATTAAATCTCAGGATATAGAAACTGCTACGCTATTAGAACGATTGTTATTGAACAACAGCTGATGGTTAATCTATTTCTGGGAAAGAAGCCCACCGAATCCACCAGATGTGCGTGGAAGCAGTTAATTCATCTGTTTGATGCATTAGTGCGAGCAGTGATGCCACCTTCGGGTTTCTCGTTGCATCCTGGCAGCCGCATGCTCATGAGTCCCCACCGTGGTCCTGCGGCGGCCCCTCTCCTCTCTCTGCTCTGGCCCTTATAAGAGGGGATGGGTGTTATCTGCTCGACTCCAGGACTCACTCTGGGCTCATGTGCAAATCACTACCGCAACAGTGAGCGAGCTGTTGCAATGAGGACATGGATGGGGGTGCAGAAGAGCAGATATAGTTTCTCTTCAAGTAATGAGATTTCTATGGTGTTTATGAATGCATTATTTTATTTTTTTAAGTATGTGTGCCTGAATGTGGCAAATCTTCATTAAGGAGCGAGTCAGAGGAGGGGAGCAGGAGCAGAAGGAGGACAGGAAATGCAGGGGCGTCAAACCCTCGTTCATTCTGCATCAGGCCATCAGTTAAGCAGGTTTGACAATGAGTCAATGAGCACTTCGCCCAAGGCTGTGCTTGCCTGTAGCGGCAGAAATCTGTTCTACTCATAACCAGCTGCATCAATATGGATATTGTCAATCTGAGCTCACTTCAGTTCTCACTGTGACCTTTGCATGCGTCCAGTGTGATTGTGCGTCTCCGTACCTGTTGAACAATGGTGGTCAATTCTAGGCAGAGCTGCACGATATTGTTCTTCAGTAATGAATATTCTGTCACACTGGCAAACGGAGACCTGGGCAAGTAAAAAGGAAACAGGACCGTTCATAATCTGCAGATACATGTGGCACCTTGAACATAACTGAGCTGTTGTTGCACTTTACCAAAATGTAAACTTGTTATGAACTCATTCGTATGTTTCACTTTTTTCACATTTCTCACAGGAAATAAATAAATTAAAGGCCTCTACATGTTCAAAAAAGTTCATGTTCGGATTCATTTATTTGGTAAGGCTGCGATTTTTCACATCTACTGTAAGATAGGACGGTGAGAGACAAAACAAAATCCTTTCTCTGCTACTCAGAGCAAAGGAGGAAGTGATGAAGACAAACATCAACATTTGGTTTTATATCGTGGCCAGAAGGCTCTGCAGCCCAGGGATCTATTCAGGCTCAGCATCGCTTTATTTGTGTGTGTTCTTCATGTGGTTCCATCAGTTGCTCTAAATTCACAATACGAACACACACTAAAAAAAAATCCTTGCCCATTCCTGCACTATTTCACTGTATGAGGGATGAAACAACAGAAAAACTTGTAAATATAATGCAGCCCTACAAACACAATCTTCTTCTAACAGATTCCAGTCGGGAAAGATGATTCCTCTCGCTGTCTTTATGAGTCATTTATTTACTGGTTATTATCTAGAGAACTACGCATTTAGATATCAGAAAAATATTAATACATGCAAGGCTGTATGTGAGCCAATAGATGAAAAGAGTTTTAGTGAGGACAGTCGTTTTGAAAAAGGTGATGCTTCAAAACATTTCATTTTTGACCCCATCCCCAGTTTGGTTTTTCTCCTCGACAATTGTCGTAACATATAATTCATGAGAATGCATTCGTTAAATAGAGCACAACTTTTATAATGCACCACGTCCAGGGGTGGTCCTTACCTGTCTAGCCAAGCTAGCAGGTTTTTAGCAGCACCAATGAGATCCACCACAGAGGTCAGGAAGTCATTAGGTAGCCTCCGGGAAGCCCGGCCGTCGTAATGCCCACCCCTCCGCCGGCCCAGGATGAAATTCTGGAGGTTCTTTGAGGAAGCATTGAGCTTGTGGGACAGAGTCCTTAGATTCTCTGTCTCCAGGCCATAATTCTGTGGAACAAACAATATTCACTTTAGCAGATGTTCAAGACTCTTGTTTAACAGCATCACGGTGCATTACTTGTGCAACCCAAAGTGCATTTCTGCACTATTCTGTTTTCATTCCTTTTATGCATGTAGCTACAATTATTAGGCATTGGGCTCTGAGCACTGCTAAAACGCAACTGACCTACATTCAGTAATGAGCCTGAATGCATCATATAAGGACTAAAACTGTTGCTGCGAATGCTAAAGTTCAACATCTGCTACGCAGGCTTTGTCGAGGCTGCATTAAGAAAAATGACTTGAGTTCACTTGTAGCAGGGATTTATTAATTAGTTTGTGTAGGATTAACATGCAGACTAAACATTAAATCGTAAGTCTCAAAGCTACACTCAGCACATTTTTGTGTCCGCCTCACCAAAGGGGCCATGGTGGGGTACCCTTGTCCATCTGTCCATAGGGGTTATGGTATGTCAACATCTCTTCCACAAACACTGGACAGAACTGTATAGTATTTTTCCACACATGCATTTTAAGATCACTACAGGTGTGCATGTTATTATTATTCATTTTTTTTATTTGCTTATTTTTACATTTTTAGGCACATTTTACTGGAGCGACACTGGATTCAAATGTTCCCGTTTAACTTGGAGGAAGCAAGACATGCTGTCTACCTCTGGTTCCAGCCTTGGTAGCAAGCTAAGCTAATAAACCTGCTGGGTCACGCTACCATACTCGATGAAAAGACAGGAAATGCAGCAGTGTTGATTTTACTTCAAAACACGGTGAATGAGAATATTTTTAGAGGTTTACAAAGATGCTTTATGTGCTCTAAGAAATCAACAAGAAACCACTGTGAGTATTTCGGAGCAGATAGAATTCATACATACTGCATGCAGCCTCCATTAGCAAGTTATTCTGAGTGGAATTAACTGAAATTAGAATAGCAATCTGAATAAGCATCAGCATAATCCTAAAACAGCCTCCGTGCACTAAAACAAGAACACCAAACAGGCCAACTAGCCCATTCATGTATCATTTAAATACACACACACACACACACTGAGCCACATTTCTCAATGTGCAAAGGCACCCCCAGTCATGTCCCGCCTGATAGACCTGATTCCTGCTGACACAAAGGCTGCAGACACACACACATCCTTGTATAGTCAGAGGTGCAGGCTGAGCTAGACGTATCCATTCCTCCTCTGCCTCTAGATCTATTCAACACAGTCACGACCACAGTAACTACAAAGAAGAGAGGGTTTCACAGAGAGAGCGAGATAACGGAGGAACTAAAGAGGCAGAAGGCGAGAGAGAGAGAGAGAGAGAGAGAGAGAGAGCGAGAGCGAGAGAGGTAGAAAGACTGCCCAGCTACGCATCGCCCTTAAAGTGGGTCATCCATACACTGCATTCTGCACAATCCTTGTCTGTGTGACGTCTGTCTCGATGTATGCGTGAACTCGGAACTAGACATGTTTGTGTACAACAGTAATTAGCCTGCATTGTATTCCCATCTAAAGCCGTGAGTGACTCGCTCTTGGGGACCGATCTCTGAGATGAAAGCAGGCAAATAATGTTGTGTCGACTGCTGGAAAGACACGAGTGCGTGTGTGTGTGTGTGTGTGTGTGTGTGTGTGTGTGTGGAGAAAAAGCTAGAAATAATTTAAGCAGCGCCTGCATCTGTGTGCCCGTGTGTGCGTGTCAAATCAATACAGTAAGAGGGCGATTCCATTAGAGCAAACACCCCTCTACCTTCATATCAATGTGGTTGCCATAGCAGCCGTGTGCGGAGTAGCCTCTCCCCGTTGCTGGTGTTGCAACCAGTATTCCCAGAATCAACTTCAAACATTATTTATGAAATGTTTGGGTGAAAGGAGAGGCTTCTTCTGGCCATCCGCTACTTTTCCAGGGTAAAGCATTAATCTGTCCTGCTCCACTGTATATTCACTAATCATCAGTGCAAGCTTTTGAAATCCACTTGCACCCTTTTGTAATGACTAACCTCTATGAATGAAGAGATTGTTGCTTGTGCACGTGTTCCAAGCCTGGAAGACGCAGGCTCACGGTTCCAACACAGGCATATGAGCTCTGTAATGAGCTCATTTAAAGTTTTTTTTACTGCCGGTTTGTCTTATTTACAGAGAAGTCCAGGCAGACTTTTCAATTATTTGACAATGGAGATGATTTTAAGATTAATTTCTAAAGGCAGACTGCTGTTAGCTTCTTCTAAGAACAGATGAGCACAAACACATTAATGTCACTCTGATTAAAAAATAACTTTTTAGGCGAGTTGGAATTATTCCAAACAGACTGTAAAGAGATATCTCACTGGTTTTTGTCAGGAGTCATTAGAGAATGATTCTGCACTACTGTTGAATAAGAAAAGGAAGGTACAGAAATTGAAAGATTGATGTTATATGAATGACAGATTTCTGAGGTAAAAGGACAGGCGAAGTGTGTCATGATAAATATGCAATATATGATCAGATAGAAAACTGAAGTGGTACTATAATAGACCCTTGGAGGAGGGCAAGGATGTAAAAAGAGCCTCTCAACCTCATCACCTGACCCAGTGGGTGCAGAATACACTTGTTCACAGAGAGGAAGGTGACACATACTCTACAGGACAAAAAAGGTCCCTATAATAAACTACAGATTAATGAGACACAATTATAGCATTAATTGAGAGGATTGACCTCAAATTTGATCATAAAAATATTACCAGTGTGTTACTAGTTCAGGTATACAAGAAGAGAAAACTGGCATTTAATGTTAATTAACTGTTTTACAGAGAGAAACATTTAGATGTTTTAATTTTCAGGTAACTTTGGTACAATATCTATGTTACTTATGTAAGTCTTTTAAACAGACATTGTGGCTGAATATTTAATTGAGTTCTTTCACAATTTAATAATTTCGTTATCAACCATTTAAAACACAGCTTGCTGAAAATTCACAGCAACCAAAAAGACCCACTTAGTATGGATGCTGGGGGCAAAAACTCGATGGCATAGACATAAAAAAAATTAATGCAGAAACTCCAGGTTTCATGGTTGATACAGCCGTAAGGGGTTTGCTTTCTCTATGAAGGATTATATTATTGATAATTGTGAAATGTTTATTTCATCAAACAGACAGTGTCCACAGGCAGTACAGTGTTGCTTCTCTTTGTTATGGAGATACAGTAAATGAGGGAGGAGGTCAAATGAGACTTTCTGTCCCAGGACTTCCGTAAAGGATAATTCTGTTATGCTATGACTCATGTCTTATTTTAGAAGCTTGGGCTTTCATTTCTATTCATTATGAGGACATCTTATCCTGTAAAATAATTGCAGGATTCTCAGAACACTGTAAGATTGTTAAAATAAATGAGCAGAACAGAACATCCAAAACACATGAAGCAGAAACATAGAAATGTCTGTAACAATCTGCCTAGCAAAACATTTGGTACACACAAGAATAGATCAAAGTTCAAAAGGCTATAAACTGCAACTGATGATTGATGACAGTTCAGCAAATTCTTCACGATTCACTTTCAATTTCAGACTTTCAACTGCTTACAGACGGTCTCATTTTCTGCCTGTGGTTCTGCACTAGATACTATTTGCAGATCATTGATGAAGAGAATGCCAGGTTGCTGTCAGGATCAGAATATTGGAATCTGCCAAAGTGCAGCATGTTTACCTGCTTGAGCAAACTGCGTGCGACATCAAGCGTCACAAAGTATCATCTAACTATCTACATCAACAATCAACAACATCCCACAAAATATGACTTTTTAAAATTACTCCCATCAGTAACTTTAGTGATACATTATCTAGCATTATCCCTGTGGTTTTCTTGTGTGTGTGTAAGTGTGTGTGCGTGCCCAGCTCCAGGGCATGCTGTATGATGATTGCTGCTCTGGGACACTCATCCCCATGTTGGAGCGTTTGAGTGAGAAGAGGTAACGATTAGTGCACCAACACAGGCATGTGCGCACACATATTTGCGCAGACATTCAAACAGCCCTAACTAATCTGGCCATGTGTGCCTGAGAGATAAGATGCATCCTGCACACCCCTTCTGCATACTCACTCTCTTGTTATTCCTGTCTCTTTCCCCTCTCTCTCTCTGAGGGAGTAGCGCCTAATTCTCCTTAATTCCCTAATCCTGGGCAGGGGCACTGCACCAGCAGTGACCGAGGCAACACAGCAACAGGACCCCAAATGAAAGCAGATTTTCCAAGGTTTTCTTCTAATATCAATAACAAGTGGAGAGAACAGAAATATTATCAGGATTTTCCTCTTTACTGTCTCGTTACTCATGAAAGACTAGCAGTGGAGAAAGTATGGTGAACATGAATGCTAGGAATGGTAAGACATTTATTTTTAGACATTTTTCCCCATCAGCTTTCTTTAATTTAACAAAATAATTTTGGCCAGCTATCATATGAACCAGCCAGCAGCAGGCCAGCAGCATGCAACATTCAAGCTTCTCTGCATTTCACTGCTTTGTCCACTTGGGACCATCCGTTACCACGACTGCCAGCACGGTCAGGTCAAGTAGAATTAACCGGTCTGAAAGTCCGTTTAGGTTCTTATTTTTATAAAAAATAATAATTATTATTATACAAAATTCTTCTGGCTCAACAAATCATTAGGAAATGATTGGTGATTGTGCAACATAACAGCGAAGGGATGATTTAGTCTGGTTCCGCATGAAGCACACTTTCATGCTGTAATGTGGTCTGCCACCTGGATCAAAAATAAAGGTTGACTAGCAACAGGTTGCCAGTCAGGCTGGCTCCCTTTCTGTTACATATTATGTCTCTATTATGGAATAAACACAGGAATAAAGTCACAATTGTGTTGTGTTGTTGGTACGACGCTACATTGAGCTAAATTTAAAGCAAGCTGCACAAACAACAAAAATCAGATTTTGTTTTCCATTTTTAAGATATTTGATGATGGATTTTCATAAATATATACATATAATTCTTCTTTATCTATCTAAACCAAAAAAAATTTTTATTGTATTTGTAATGATAAATGAGGATGTATTTGATTTTTGTATCTAAATCAGATTCAGGAATTCATCACATGATCAAAAGATAAAATGACAAAACAAATGTTTTATAAACAAACATTTGAATGTAACTTTCACTTCCCACAACTTTTACTGTTGCCTTTTGTTCAGTTTTGTTAAACCTTTTTGTCAACTTTCTCATATTTGTACAAAAAAGTACTAAATGGGATTCTGTTTCTGATTATTGATTACCGTAAGGTTATTTTTGTCTCATTCAGTAATCGCTTTCTCGGGTTTAAGTTACAGACTGTAGATTCAGTTCATGATATAATATAACACTGATCCAGCAAAAGTGGCACAGTCAAACAGATGGCAGCACACACACATCCAACATCACAGGAGAGAGAGCGATGTATAACCGACTGACCAGAGCACAGAGGAGGTCGACAGCTTCCAGGATGAGCTCCTGATGTCCTATTCTGGTGACACCCAGCTCCTCCAGCTCCTGATGGGTGATGTGGAGCAGCTGCTCCCCTCCCATCTGCTCCCGCTCGAAACTCTTCACGTACTGCTGAAGACAGTCGTCCAGACCTGAGGAGACAGATGCAGGTTAGCCAGCGCTGATGTTTATCCGCTATCCCTGCAGATGAGTTACCTGCTCGTCAACTCCACTCGACAAGAACAGGATCATTGTCACAGGGATGTGCAGAGAACAAGTTAAAAATAGTAGGAAATATTGGTCATTGACTGATGGCAGTTTGTGTCACATTGTACAATACAGAGTTCTGCTTTGTATAGAACAGAAAATTGCCTGTGAAATAAATTCTAAACAACAACTCATTAAAAGCCAAACTAAATGTCAAGGATTTTCTGACTGATTGAAGACGTGTCCGAAATGCGTAACACATGGAGATACGACTTTCTGCTGTCGCTGCCTGCCATACCGGGAGCCAATCACGCTGCACATACGATATGGTGGGTCCAGAATTCTACTGATCAAAGCGAGCCTCAGCCTTAGAACCTAACAAAGTCAGCAGAAAGCGCACCTCCCCCGTAGACCCAATGAACACAGCTGGTCAAAATGAGCACACACAGAGAAATAAAAACGCACACGAGAGGAAGTAAATCCATACATACACCCTTTAACAAAAGAAAACCACACAAATGAGTACACGCAGTCTCTCCGCAAACACACACACACACACAAGCACACACACTTCAAATACAATCACATATACAAATGGAGTTACAACTGCTGTTGTTATTCGTGGTGTTGACGCCTCTGCGGAGGACTAGAGGCACATTGTTAAAGCCGAGCAGAGCTGTGAGGAAAACACTGAGACCCGAGGGAAGGGATGCTGACAGCGAGCAGACAGTGTGGTAGCACCTCAACACAGTCACCAACACGCCAACCCTCACTGAAAAGAATGAACGACAGGCATCTTGGCCCCGACAAAATGTCAGCCTACTGGTGCGCTGATTGACGACAGCAAACAATCTTGTTATCGTACAGAAGAGCAAATTTTAGATCTGACACGTGGGTAAGAGGCTCCGCCCTGTCAACCCACCAGTGCGCTATGGAACACCGAATTATCCTTTAAGTAGATTTTGGATCAAGTGCAATGCAAAAAGCTTTCAGGGCTTTACAGAAGCTTGTATGTTCGCCCCGTGTCCGTGTGAGTTTTCTCCGGGTTCTCCGCCCACCTCCAAAAACATGCACTTTAGGACAATTGATTACTCCAAATTGTCCATAGTGTGTGAGTGTGCTGCATGAATGGTTTCTTTTCTCTGTGCGGCCCCGCGATGCGCTGGCGACACGTCCAAGTTGTACTCCGCCTCTCGCCCATAGCAAGCTGGGATAGGCTCCAGCAGACCCGTGACCCGCAAAGCGGCAAGAAGATGGATGGATGGTTTCTCCCATTTCTTGATTGATAAGAAACAAATATCTTTAGTTATAATAGGGATATATTACATTAAAAAAAACACATAAGAAGACTGTCATGAAATCCCAGTCTGATAAAGTTTGAGCAAGATCCCCATGTTGACAGCTCCCTCCACATTTCATGCAGACCTTCGATTATTTTCCTCAAAGTGAACCCCACCCCGTCAGAAACACGAGGGTTTCTAGGCAACCAAAGGAAGAGAGGGAGAGAAAGCAAGCAAGCGAGAAAGAGAGAAAGAGGCATCTGAGCACAAGTGAGCGATCAGCAGTTGCTGCCCCTTAGCACCCTACAATGATGCTACGCTAAGGAGCACACACACACACGCAGACTGAAAGCTTGAAAAAATACTGCATTTCCAGCTGAAAGTGGCTCAAACTGAACACCTACAGAGCGGCCACTTAGCTGTTTGGTCGTTAGCAACAAATGGAATCACACTGCCAGACCCGAGTGTCTTTTGTGATAATATTTGGATCAGAGGGGAGCAGAGTGAGACTGGCAGGCCTATGTGCCACCCAAATGTTTGAACTCAATGAGTTTGTTCCACCTCTGCTAGAAACAGCTCAGAAAGAGTGAATGCTGGGTAGAAAGGCGGAATGGGACCCTGACATGTTGATGAAATACTTTTGTGAATCCCAAACTGGAAAACGTTGAAAGCAGCTGGTAGCAGTTAGCATTATTCAAATTGATAATCCTCCTCTAGATAGTGACTAAAGCTGCCATGCAACGGAAGATAGATGTTGTCTTGTCACGTTAATACATTCTTCAAAAAAGATGTCAGCCGTGCCGCTTTTTTCTTCTTTATTTTTTAAGAGGACAACAAATGGAAGACACATCTGGCCCTTCCTTGAAACACTTTTATATGTGTCCACACTTGACTGGGTCCTCAGGGGATCTGTTATCGTTGTTTGAATTATTGCTTTCTCTTGTTCTATTATTACGCATGTTTGAAATCATTAGCTGCTAAGTGCAATCACATGCTGTGTATATATCAGAGTATTTTTAGGAGACTCTACTCACTTGAAGACGCAAAAAAATGACTCAAGAGATGCGGTCAGCACCGATTCATGAGGCATTCAATGGCATCAGAAGCGTATCTAAATCTCAACCGTTAAACTAGCTCTGCAGTCATGGTGTGCTGCTATAAGACTAAAACTAACGAGAATAACCTGGATTGTAATCTAGTATAATCTTTAAAATCAGAGCTCCTCAATATTTGCTTACTTGAAACAATGATTTTATTGCTCTGTGCCTTCAATTTTTTCAGCCATTTCAACATATGACTGAGCATGTCAGTATATCCTGTCACACCCTGACAGCAGATTAAATTTACCGGTATATATGTGGTGATAAAACTGAACAAGTGCACACACACACACACACACAGGCCTCTCTGTTCAAGTGTCCGGATAGACCAGGCACTTTGATATGATGCCCACTTTGCCGTCTCCTCTGTGCTCTTTCCCTCTTCCTCCCTAATTCCCAACCTCCCATCACACACTACCTCATTTCCTCCCCCATCGCAGCCTCCTCACATTTTTGTTCATTTAGCTTTGCGCCTCCCCATTTCTGAATCTCGCTCACTTTCTCTCGTTCTCTCTGATCAAGGCCAGAGAACGTGTGAGCGTGTGTGTGTGTGTGTGTGTGTGTGTGTGTGTGTGCATGTGCGTGCATGTGCGTCCGTGCATGCGTGCCTCATTACATTTCTCAATGTGTGTTGCAGCCATATACATTGGACATCTCTTTGTCTTGCTGGTTCCCCATCTTAGGACATGTGCCGCGATTCCAACACGATCCGATCTGGTTTCCATGACTACCGATGTCCCACTTAAAGCTGCTGCTCCAGAGTTCGTGTGCCTATGCATGCGTGCCTGTATGCATTCATGTATACCATATATTTCAGTGAGCCTGTGCATCCTTGTGTACCGTATTGCTTCACGTGCATCTCTTTAGTGTATTGAAAGAAGGACGGGAGGAGTTCCCTCCATGTCTTTGGGTGTGCGTGCATGGTTGTGTGTGGATTCTCACAATAGGGCATGCTCTTTAAACTTTAATGCATCTGACACTATAACAAGCACACAGTCAGAGCCAGGCGAGGCGTGTTTCCAGCACAAACTCCTTTACTCCGTTCATGTATTTCTTCTGCATATTTATGTTTTAGAGGTCTAACTTATAGGATTTAGGCACAACAGCAGAATATAAGCAGGGTTTTCTCCAAACAGTAGCATTACGTTCTGTTGCTTTCTGTGCACTAAAATGTAAATTTAGCCTTAAATGCTATACATTATGCTATTATACAACATACAGTCGTGCCTAAAATTATCTTTTTTTTCTGTAGAAATGTCAAAATAAAGCTAGTAGTCAATATGTCGGTGCATCGAAAATATTATAAATACTCTACAAATAAACAAATGGCATTAACAGCTTTAATGACACATACTGCGGCTAGGATTTTCCTTTTGCTGTTTATCAGTCAGTAGCACCGTCTTGCTGACATGCCACATGTTCTTGGGTTTTTCAGAACGATATAATTATATTTATAGAGTGATCAGCTTACTTAGAACAAGATTCTCACAGTTCAATTACAAAGCTGGTAAAGACGACACTGGCAGTGAGATCAGGACCATCGGAGGATCAATCAACCAAGAATACAAAATCATTCATTCATTCATTCATTTGTAATCGCCTTTTCTTCAGCCACTTATCCTAAATACGGGTCACAGGTTACATCGGAGCCTATCCCAGCAAACATGGGGCAGAGGCCGAGTACACCCTGGATGAGTCACCCGTTAGCCGCAGGGTCACACAGAGAGACAGACACCCACTCACGCTCACACCCACGGACAATTAGGAGTGACCAATTACTTAAATGGCATTCATTGGTGCAGGAAGCTGGAGAAGCCACGCAGTCACGGGGAGAACATGCAAACTGCACAGAAAAGCCCCCGGTGGAATCGAACCCGGGACCTTCTTGTTGGTTGGAATCTACAAAAAACACTGCTGGATGTCCCTAATTCACACACACACACTGAACCCTTAAAACTTTGAATTTCAGGTTGAACTTTGTTTCAGTTTGTATTTGTATCAGATCTCAGTGTCCAACGTCCCCTCATGCAGACTAACATGTAACCTTTTCTTTAGATTTGCTGTTCCAATATACATCAACCCATCAAGAAAAGGAGACGATTAGTGCAGAAAACGTTAACTGCGTAACTCTCTGTCCATCCCAGCGGATCAGCAGGTCCAACACCGTGCGCTTGAAAGAACAGGGTGAGCGCATGAGGTCTAGACAGCGGCAGGAGAAAAAAGACCAAGTCAGTTTCCTCCGTGAAAGCGCAGATGAGAACGCGTTATACTTTACACATCAATTGTGCCGGCACACACCCGAGCAGATACGTAATCTCATGCACACACACACATAGAGGAAACTCCTCCAGTGTGGGTGTTCAAGTAAAAACAAATGCTGATGAGTCATCAGCAGTGTTCTGCTGTTCAGCAGTCCTTCTACGGCTACAGTGTAGGCTACCGGGCCCACTGCTTGCATTTTATTGTAAGATTCAGAGAACCCAAATCTCTGCTTCATATTTTTCCGCAGCAGACCTTTGAGGAAAAGGAGGCGTTCTCCACTCGGAATGTTGGGTTTGAAGTGCAGTGTTGGGAAAAGATACATTCCACAAACATGCAGTCCTAAATGTGTCCCTCTAATAAATGTTACGAAACCTGACACTGCCTTCATAATACAGACCCACTTGATCTGAGAAGGCTGAATAAATGAAGCTAAATTCAAGATGGAAGAATCAAGGTAATTTAAATAAAAATATACAGTAAGATTGGTAACTTAAACCAGAAATTGGATGTAGCAATGAATATTTAAGTATTTATATTAAATATGCAACTTTTTAACATAAAAGTATGAAGTACAGATATTTTTTAAATGTTTTTTAAATAATTGGCATGTAAAATGTAACAAGCAGCTACAAGTATTTGTCATTTGTGACTGATTATGAAGTATTTCATTTAAAAAAAATACCTCAATAATGCATTTCTATACTAAATTTTTCAAATCACTGTTCATATCATTGATGATATATTATGACTTGGGTGGCCAGTGTCACCACCACTGTTTCCCAGTTTGGTGCTGGCCATAGGCTGCCACATTCAGGTGCAGCTGGAGATATCTCTTTTGTTCTGAGTCCCTCTGTTTTTCATTGTGTCTACTGCTACTGTACTTTCGGCTTGTCCCGTGAGGGGTCGCCACAGCAAATCAACCTTCTCCACTTCACCCTGTCCTTTGCATCATCCTCCCCAACACCAGTCGCTCTCATGTCCTCCCTCACTACCTCCATGTCTCTTCTCCTGGGTCGACCTCTAGCCCTGTTCCCTGGCAGTTCCATCCTCAGCATCCTTCTACCGATATAGTCCCTGTCTCTCCTCTGGACATGTCCAAACCATCAAAGTCTGGTCTCTCTGACCTTGTCTCCAAAACGTTTAACCTTCACTGTCCTTCTTATTGTCTCATATCCAACCTGGTCATTCCCAAGGAGAACCTCAGCATCTTCATCTCCACCACTTCTAGCTCCGCCTCCTGTCTTTTCCTCAGAGACGCTGTTTCTAAGCCGTACATCATGGCTGGCATCACCACTGTCTAAGAATAACTATAAAAATAAGAATAAAGGAAGTCTTATAATTTCTGCTTTTTTTTGCTACACTTAGCCCTGGTGCACAAGCAACCAGGGAGACTGAATCTATCAGGAAATAATGAGAAAATGAAGACTACAGATGCCAACTGAAGCATCCATCCCCCACAGAGAAACCCTGAATCTAACAGATCTGAGCAAAGAAATGTTTTTTTGCAACAAGCACCTATGTAGCTCAAATCTGTACAGATTTAAAGTTATTTTCTCTCACATATCAGTGTTGTACATTTTATCAGTATTGTACATTTTAGGGTGGTCTCGGTGTCAGTGCTCCAGAAAGAAATGGCACAAGACTCCTCAGATCAGAGTGTTTGGATTAGCCTTTCAAGATAAAATAAGACCTGAGCATAAGCTACCAATGAGGCCGACGGGAGGAAGGAGTGGGGGGGGGGGGGGGGGGGGGGCTTCACAGGAAGAGGGACGACTCTGGGAGGCGTTGGTGAGTGGCTCCCTGCTCCCCAGCTCGTCATGTGGGAGTGACCAGGACTACTCACACCAAAGAAAACACAAGGAGGTCAGGAGAGGCGCTCTAACAAGATGGGATGATTCTCCTACAGGAGTTTATGTGCAGTGTTCACATTGACAGGCCAGAGAAAAGGTGGGTTTTCCTCGCATATTTCTGCTGCACACACATTTATTTTCAGTTTGGAGGTCAAATTGTTTCATGGCTTCACTTTCAGGCCCTGAATTGTCTCTCTGATCACTTCTGCTGTCCTTACTTTTAGATTTACTCCTCGTTCATGAGTCAATCACACTAAACCAAAACCAGCAGTTTTATGGGTGGGGGGGGGGTTGTGTTGTTGTTGTTGTTGTTTTTGCATGAAGTTGCAATACTCCAGCAACATTTTTCGTATTGCTAATCAACTTCCAATCGCATTTCAACTGAACTTGTATCACTCAATGAAGCAAAGGAGCCAATATTTCCAAGTGAACACACTCCACACATCAGAAGCTGCGGCTCCACTGGCTGCTACTCCTTACCGTGACTGAGGAGGGTGATTATGCAACAGGAACGCCAACATAATCAGTCAACATAACACATCCTAAATACCAACAGGCGCCCTGACATCTGATCTCACCACATGTCCGCCGTGCCAGAATCAAACAGACCTCCAGAATATGGAGTCCTGTTAAGTCAGGGATCGGGTGATCTGATTGGTTAACTATGGTGCAGGAACACAATCACAAGTGTGAACATGAACGTCACGCCATGACTTTGAGTCCGCATGCAGCAGTGATTAAGTCATTGTCTTAAATGAGGGACTGGGGACACCATGCCTTCCCATATCCTTTGTCTGTTAACTCGTCTCACAGCTATATAGATGACGAGTGTGTAATAGCATCTCCTGCACACACACACACACACACACCACACACGATTAGTGATTACTCATTCATGCTATCTGTTTGAAGGGATGTACCTACAACAAACGGCGAGTGTGATCTGAGAGTTTCTTATATGGCAGGCAGCACTGCGCTGTCCAGGGTGCTGAAACGGACTGTGGTTGGGAGGGAAGGAGGGAGGAGGGAGGGGGGGGGGGGGGGGGCATGCAGCCAGCTACATTAATCATATACGCACACAGTTCACGCATCGATTGGTGATATGGGCTTGGAGCATGTGGCAGTAAGGCAGAGTGCGCTGATGACGATGCTCCACATTCCTTGACGGGAGCAATGCTGCTGCTGCTGCTGCTGATGGAGTCGGCACCAGCAGCCTGGAGGCGCTCTCAACGCACAGCGATGACAGAATGCTGAGCCTCCACTCCCTGCTTCTTGGGGACATCCATTGCACTGCACCAACCCAAACACGTTAACTCCTCTTTAGTGACTTAAATCTGTGTCACGCCGTCCAGTTACAGCCGGTGAAATCACATCTGCAGGTTTGGACGAGGAGGACACACATGCACACAATGTGGCCCTCCTCCTCTTCCTCCTCCTCTTCCTCCGCCACCACCATAACCATCATCCTCACTATAACCGCAAGCAGCTTACCAAGCAGATGCAAATAATGGGTCCGGTATTACCTTTCATCCAGTCCAGCACTTGCTTTGGTGTCCATTTACTTATAGGTTCCATAACCAACGCCATGGTGTCACAGTCTCCCCGAGGTGAAACGGCACAGGACTCAATGCAGGCGACATAAAACGACTTGGCAGTCACATCTGGAACGACACAGCTGTGGTTAAATCTGAGGAAGAAGAAAGGGTTGTCAGTTTTATTCTCTCCATCAGAGCATGGCAGCTTGCAGAAGCGGTGAACGAACGGGATGCGGTGGTGCAATCCACGCGCACCTCACAGGAGACACGCACACACACACACACACACACACACACGTTCTCTCGCCTTTCCCTCCCTCCCTCTTCTCATTACCCTCACACACTGCCTCGCTCTCTCTCTCTCTCTCTCCCTCTTTCTCGGGTGCCTTCCCGCCAGCAGCTCGTGCGCTGTGAGAAGTGGATTCGGCGAGCGCGAGGGGATGGGGCGACCCCTCCCCTCCTCTTTTTTTTCCTCCTGCATGCCTAGCTGCAGCATCACAAGGGCCACCACTTATAATACAGACCAGGGAATGGTGCAACGCATACCATATAGGGAGGAACTGACTCGGCACCCCCACCCCCTTCCTTACCCATGCAGAGAGAACAACTTATATATATATATATATATTGTATTTGCCTGTGCCTGTTTTGAGGAAATTGTTGCAAGTGATAGCATGATCACATTTTGTGGTATAGCGTGTTATTTTGTCATTGGTGGTTATGGGTAGCGTGTTATGCCTCATATGTCAGCAGCTTTTTAAGTTCCAAATCTGTAGATGAGGAAATCATCATCAGCTGTCAGGTGCTGCTGCCCAGTGCATTATCTAAAGCATATGTGTCAAACTCAAGGCCCGTGGGCCCAATGTGGCCCTCCACGCAAATTTTTTGTGGCCCACGAGAGCTGTGTGCAGCCATTTGTTTTTGTAAAAACACTGTATCTGTCACACACGCGCTTAGCAGCTCACGATTGTTCTGCAGTTCTGCCCCTCTCAACTGTGACAAAAGAGTTTTGAACAAAGCTAAAGTCATAACTTGTGTTGGAGGATATGACTTGCTTGAAAAAAGTTTGATTGTTGATCGATGGAGTAGTGTGGTTTTCTTAACCTGATAAATTGAAAGGATTTATGTTATAATAACAGCAATAAAGTATCCATATATTTTTACAACTGTACAATTGCATATGCAATGTTTGTTACTTAAATAAATAATAGATTCAGTTATTTAACATTTTGTCTGACGTTATATTTCCACTGTTATGACTTACAACTGGCCCTTTGAGGGCAAACATAATGCTGATGTGGCCCTCATCAGTTTGACGCCCCCTGGCAGTCAACCGTGAGGAACAGCGCCTCCTGCTGGGCACCTCAAACACAGGTGACGTCATGGATTGAAGCAGCAGTCACGCACACACGTACTTTCACGACCTCGCCACACAAAAACATAGCTGGAGAAAGTCGCAGGCAAGTGCAGCGTGTCTGTGCGTGCGTGTGTGTGCTAGACAGACGCAGTTACACCAACTATCACCTGTATCACTATCATATTACACTGCTGTAGAGCTGAGGATGTACCACAAGCTGCCTGTTAACTTTTAATATGTGAACAGCTGTACCTAGAAATAACGCCAAGGAGAAATACAATGTGATCACAAGCGTAAACACACACAGCCTTATGCTTATTCTCTATCGCCTCACTAACCGGCAGCAGAACACTGCGCTTATTGGATCAGACCTGCTTGAAGATGATCCAAAGGAGCGATGTTTCCTTTAAGTTTATAGATGTGTTGAGGAACCATGTACGTATATTTATTTCACTTTGGTCCACTGGAGGCAACATCTGCCAAATGGTTTGGATTGCTGGATTTTTTTCATCCGTACTCTTTGGCACTTTCTCAAACATCTTTATTCTTCTCAAGATTGTATCACGGCCACAATTCAGAAGTTACATCACTCTGTTGTTACTTAGAGCACGTATAGAGCTGTTCAGAAATACTCTTCATGTTAACGATCACATCTGTGATAACTCTCCAAGTTGCCAGAGCCACAAAGTCTTCGGCTGTTTTGGGAACAGTTTTCCCAAATACACCTATTACAATGTTTCCGACTTCATCATCTCCAATTCTGACGTCAAAGAAACACCATCAACAAGAAAAAGCAGTCAAGAAGATGAATGAAATAATGAATCTGTAATAACCGTGATCCTTTGATCTTTATTATATTAAAAAAACGTTTCCTTGGATACAAAATCATGTTATACAAAGATTAGGGAACATCTATCTGAATGAAACGAATGTGAAACAAACAATTAACACACATATATTATTTCAACTTTTACATTTTCCAGCACTCTGAAACAGAAAACAACATGCATGCAATATTTTCATTGTGAAGTCAAACAACTAATAATAATAAAAAACCTAGATAGACACACAACGCTGGTTATAAAGCGGTAACATGTGGTTTGAAGTGAAATAAAAACATCCAGTAGCTGAAAATACTTCTAAGGAGACTTTTGACCATTCACTTGATAATATGGAAATATTTCCCACGCAAACTTCCAGCTGCTTCCATGTTTATGACCTCCTCCTCCTCCTCCTCCTCCAGCAGCCCACAGAACAAAGTCAATGGTGGGCGGGATCACCAGCCCTTTCCGAATGTCACAGCGATGATCTTGAGCTCCGATTGGCTCCTGTCTGCTCACACGTCACAATCATGATTAGAATTGATGATCGGACGTTGTGATTTCATTGTCTCGCAAAGGGGACTGGTGAAGAAATCTGTTGAATTGGAACGCTCGTCTGATTTTGACAGCAAAGATGGTGAGTGGGGGGGCGGGGGCGGGGGGGGAGTGATTTCACTTTTCGCTTCGGGATATCCCGTGCCGTTTCGGTTCTCTTCGGCTGGAAGCCAGCGGCCAGCGACCACGCCGGGGGTCGTGAAATCACCGGAATTGACGGCGAACTTTAGCCGCGGCTAGCCATCGGGAGGGCTAAGCTAATGGGAGCTAACCGTAGCTGGCTCGGGCCTGTTGGCTAACGCGAGCTGCGTGCGCGCGCGCTGGCCATTGTCGCGATGCAGCGCTTACCCTTTTAACGCACGAGCCGGCTCCACGGCCGTGGAGTAAATGACGCGCGTGTCCGGTGTTGTTGTAATGGTGTTTCAGAATCTCCACGGCGTTGTCTCGGTGGCGTACGAAACTGACGCGCACGATTTGTTCGCTATTACAGCAAGCAACCCTCCCCCCGTAATGTTTCCGTTAGCCATGCGCAGTCAGTCTTCCAAAATAAACCCACTGGAAGCTTATTGGTCGCGCGGTGTTCCCGTATGTGACATTTTATGAATCTATCAAAGCCAACAAATTTAGCGTAAAAACGCCGGAGCCGCGCTTTCACCAGCTCCGAGCAGCGTTGTTAATGTCACCGCTTCACGCTGCTGCTGGCTGTCTCTCCTCCCCTGTTCAGAACAGCAGCTCTGCTGCTTTGACCCTAAAAAAGGTTATAAATGTGTAATAATACGTTAGATAAACTATAGCCGTGCAGAAAATGAGGTTGTTTAACTTCAGTTCTCGCATTGTTATTGTTTTTATGCGCATCTGTTTATTGTTTACACACATGACCACGCTTATAACAAATGATCCTGTTTTGTTTCTGCTAAAAAGCCAGACAGTGCCTGAATCAATCAGCCTGTTAAACCGAACGCGAGTATTTTAGGGAAATATGTTTAGAAATAGTTTTGTCATCCTCCATTCCTTTGTATAACTTAGACTAGTGTATAACATTGTGGATCTTTATACGCCACCATTCTAAAGGTCGGACACGTCCCATTTCATCATTTTCACGACTATTTATGCCGTAGATTCTCACCGACAGCAGCGAAACTAGGAATGAACACCAAAAGATGTGTGAAATACCTGCTTTATACATTAGATTCTTCATAGCCACCTTTTTTTTTTTTTTGCTTTGACGACTGCTTTGCCTTCTTTCGATGAGCTTTCACGAGGAAGTCACCTGGAATGGTTTTCCATGCCCGAGGAGTTCCCAGAGGTGCTGAGCAGCTGTTTGCCTTCGCTCTGCGGTCCATCTCATCTCAAACCATCTCCTCGTGGCTTTGGTTCGGTGGCTGCGAGAAGCCAAGCACAGATTTCCACTGCTCTAATCTCCATTCCTCGTGTTTCTAGTGCCAAAATAAATATATTTTTGGAACCTGTTGGCGGAAAATCCTCTGAACTTCTGTTATTTTGCTTTCATGCTAAATTTCAGTGCAAAACAAACTCATTTCTTATTACAAAATTAACTTATCGGATTGTAACTCTGAGGTTAAAACACAGATGTAAATAATTCTCAATGATAAATAGAGCAGTGTCTTACTAGGTGTAGCTTATTAACTTGTCGTTGCACTGCAAGTTGTCATAGCGTCTCTTTTGACTTGCATAGTTGTGTGTATTTCTGACATTGCGTATTTTATGACTTGGATAAAGAAGAGCTGGCTGATTGGCTGCATGGGTCGAGCTTGGTTTTGATGCTCTTAAGCATGGCGTGGTCTGCTTTGCTTTCTCCTCAGCCACATTTCCCAGCGGCGTTCCCAGTACACTGAGGCGGGATGACTGCAGCCAGAGTCGTTCCCGTCTAGAAGCATGGAGGTTGGGCTGTGATCTTCATGGCAGCCCCGTTCCTCCCCCCTCCAGCAGCAGAATGGATGCGTGGTCACAACGGCGAGGACTGCAGGCTGTAAGCGAATCAGGAGCTTTGTTTACAACATCAGCTGTAAAAATGACACTAAATTTGTTGTTTGAAAAACTAAAATAAAACCCTCCATAAACCCAAGAAGGAAATTTCTCTGCAGTCCTTCATAGTTACCCTCGCCGAAGAGGAGACGAGGGTATTGCAATTGGGTGCGTTTGTTTGTCTGTTTGTTTGTCTGTTTGTTTGTTTGTCTGTTTGTCTGTCTGTTTGTTTGTTTGTTTGCTTGTCTGTTTGTTTGTTTGTTTGTTTGTCTGTCCGCGCGCATAACTCAAAAACTAGTAACCCAATCGACTCGAAATTTTTACACAAGCAAGGTTCTGTCCGTGGCTCGGTCCTCCCCGAGAATGGCGTTGATCCGGATCTGGATCCAGATTCTAGAATTATTTTTACATCTGGAATTGTGCCTCTGCTGTAAACTGCCACTTTAAGAGGGACGGAAACGAATGGCATGATGGGAAAAAGAGTCCAGAAGGAGTCTTGTAGTACGTTCCGGAGCAGCAAGCTAGAGCAGGTTTGGCCCCTCTGATCCGGAAGCCCTGTTTACTGTCTCACAAGATCCAATAGTCTTTTGGAGGCGGGGTCTGCAATCTCTGATTGTCTTTCTAGTTATATATTTGTTCTTACTGCTTCAGCATCCTTATTTTATTGATCTCTCAGATGAACCTGCGGTCGGTGTTTACTGCTGAGCAACAGAGGATCCTGGAGCGCTACTATGACAATGGGATGACCAATCAGAGCAAGGCGTGCTTCCAGCTCATACTGCAGTGTGCTCAGGAGACCAAGCTGGACTTCAGTGTCGTCCGGGTAAAGTGGAGACACGAGGATTCTAAGAAATCCTTTGATGCAGAGTGAATTACTCTTGTCATTTGTATCATCCTGTTGCTTTGTGAAATGTTTTTTTTTATAAGTCAGTGTCGGTGAGCTGCTGCTTTTCTTGTTTTCTTGTTTTCCCCTCAGACGTGGGTGGGCAACAAGCGACGTAAAATTGCCTCCAAGGTCGAACAGAATGGAGTCGTGTCCCATTCCTTGTCCAGTCATGGTTTTGCAGGGGGTCTACTCTCCAATCACACATTAGCCGGAGGAGCTCTGTCCAATCACAGTCTGGTCGCAGCGGCGCTGCTTCCTGCTGAAATGGCTGCAGCGCGGAACATCCAGAACCGCGCGCACCTTCTTCCTCCATCCTCAACCTTCCCATCTTTCTCACCAACATCTTCCTCCCCCACCTCCTCGTCGCCCCTCAGCAGTGGCAGCAGCAGCATCATCAACAACAACAACAATGATGTCATACTGACCGGGATCTATTCCCTCAACTCTCTCCCTCGCTCCCGAACGAGACCCGCGGCCCCCCTGTCTCAATCAGACTCCGACCTTTCTGCTCACACGTCTTCATCGCTGATTAACCAGGCCCTGCAGAGCAGGAGCAACTCCTCCTCCTCACCCCTACACTCCAAGCTGGTCTCACTCTCACAGAATATCCCTCTCCTCGCGTCCGCTTCGGGACCTTCGGTTACGGCTGCCATCAGGACGGGGCCGTCGTCCCTTGGGGAGGCGGGGGTGAGTGCAGGAGCCGTGGTAGTACCTCACAGCTGGACCCGACAGTATGGTACAGCGCAACCTCGCTTTTGGTCCTCTTCCTCACAGTCCCAACCTCAGCCCAGACCTCACTCTAACCCCCAACCTCAACCGCCGACCCCTCAGAAGAAGCGCTTATCCCTTCCGTCGCAAAACTCCGTTCCCGCCTCTGAACAGACGCCTCGCATCCAGCGGGTCTTCAGCTTGTCAGAGAAAGGTGAGCGAGACAGACTCGGGCAGAATCACACAGCGGCCCAGAAAAGCCAGCAAAGCCCACGGCTCGCGACCCATTCTCGGGACAGCAGTCACAACTTCTCCATCGCTATGGAAACTGCCGATGAAGAAAATGAGTGGCAAAGGGAAGAGGAGTTGGCAAGAATGGCTTCTCGGACACACATCGACCGGGAGGAGACGTCGATCGGCCCGACCAGGGCTGATGTGTGTCTGGTGAGAGGAAGCCTCACGCCCCCCATGCCGAGCGCCAGACCTCCGGCGCTGCAGAGCAGCACCCCTCATCAGGGCAGCTACCCCCTCACAGCACAGACCTCAGCCACGGCCGAGTCCAGCCCACAGGTGGGACCCGCACTGCCGACGATGCTTTTTTCTTTTCGCAGACTTGAGCTAACTGTGTCTGTCTCTGCGTGCAGACTTCCGTCGATCTGTCAGCTTCTCCGTGGGTCGTCAGCAACTCCAGAAAGAGAACAGTTAGTACCGTTTGTTCCTATAAATTCAAGACATGGATTATATACGGCGATGGAGAAAGCAACGTGCATGATGGGTACACATTTGCCGTGATGTCCACACGACCACGACGCTCCGGTCTGCTCAGCCTTAGTGCTTGTGAATGTGTGTCCTGTAGTCAAACAGTTTTGCGTTTTCCAGCTACAGGATCGGACTCAGTTCAGCGACGGGGATCTCGTCCAACTGAAGCGCTACTGGGACCGGGGCATGACCAGCCTGGGCTCCGTCTGCAGAGAGAAGATCACCGCTGCAGCCAACCAGCTCAACGTAGACACTGAAATAGTCAAGGTAGCCAACATCAAGGGGACTTTAGTACGGATACAGAGTCTCACCACTGGAAATAGAAGGATGCACTTGAGGGGGTTTGTTTCCCAGTAAAAAAGGAAACGGGGAAGAGTAACTTTATTAGATAAAGGAGTTGTGTAGAATGGTAAATGAACTGCACTTGTATAGCGCTTTACATGAGGCCTCACATTCACCCAATCACACACACATTCACACTCCAGTGGGCGACTGCTGCCATGCAAGGTGCTGCCAGACCCACTGGGAGCAATTTGGGATTCAGTGTCTTGCCCAAGGACAGTCAGAGCTGGGATTCGAACCACCGACTCTCTGATCACTGAGTGATAACTTATGGCCACAGTGGGAATGCTGTGGCCATAATTTATTACTGTTATATGTTGCACGACTTCACTGAGAAAGATTCCTACTCTGTGAACCCTCATTGACAATGGCAATAAACTGATTCTGGTTCTGATGGACTAAGTATAGTCCTCCTGATACTCATGACCAACTGTCCTTTCTCTCACTAGGAACTTTCTGGATAAGCTTAAGGAAGAAACATATGTTCTGATTCATAGAAACAGTACTGCTGCAGTTTAATCCTCTCAACATTAAACCACAGCTTAAATGTTATTTAATTGAGTTATGCATGTACAGTCACTGACTGTAATTTAGATTCTTTTTTTTAAACATTAATTTTCCTCCTTCTACATTTATCGCGATGGACACTGACTTACGAATGCATGTTTTTGTGTTTTTCAATCGCCAGACATGGATCAGTAACAGGCGGAGGAAGTACCGTCTGATGGGTATTGAAATCCCTCCACCCAAAGGCGGGCCTGCTGTATTCACGACCTCATCCCCAGGAAACGAGTCTCCGGTGGGCCTCAGCCCTGACGAAGAGCGTCTCCAAACGCACGACCTCGGAGACGACTTGAATGACGGGGGATCTGTCAGCCTGTCTGAAGGTTCGGCTGCTGCTCCCTGTGGGGGAAAAAAAAATCTGTGTTTCAGAACACAGAGAACTGAAGGGAATGTTTTGTCTTCTAGATGACACCATTGACTCACAACCGGGAGGCGGAGAGGACGGAATAGATGTGCCCACTGCTGCTCCACTGACCGATGATGTGGTACTTCATCATTATATTACCGCACAGCCTCATCATATTGAGCCACCTAAAATATGCACCAGTAGAGATCGCTGTCATACTCTATGAGACAGTGGATCAGGGATAATTCAGCCAACTTACATATGCTCCTATTGGTGTAAAGCAGCAGGACAAATCAAAGGCACCTGCTGTTTTTTGCGTAGTCCTCACATGAACAATACAGGACCGCTGGAGCGTTCTGTCACGATCAAGGCGGGCGACGGTGGCGCAGGTGGCTAAGCGGGTAGTCCTATGATTGAGAGGTTGCCGGTTCGATTCCCGCCTCCCGCGCTGTCCTTGGGCAAGACGCACGTTGTGCCAATGTTGGCGGTGGTCAGTGGTCGGTTCCTCCACCAAGTATGGAGTTAATGCACGATATGAAGTGATTTTGAGTGTCCAGAAAAGCATTGTTGTCATTAATATCTACCATACAGAGATGGAGTGTCATGCAGACTCTTTGTTGGGATGAGTGCAAATAATAGTTCTCAAATAATTTGATGCATGTGTGTGATCTTAGAATAGAGATTTAGCCTAATTTTAACCATTAAGTAGCCTTCATTAATAAACTAATAGGGTAAACAAGTAATTAAGCCTCAATAATAAAATCTCAAAAAAACACAGCAAGTAGCAATTCCCGTTGAATATGTTTCATTTCATCTAAGTTTCACTTTCTTCATATGAAGTTGCTCCTTTTAATCTAATCTATATTTGTATTTCATTTTATTTCTGACAGAAAATTGAAGTAATTGATGAAGAGGAAGGTGATGATGATTATGATGGTCAGTTAATGGCATCAGACCTGGAGCAAATGCAGAGTCTGCTGGAATTCAAGGTAAAGATGCATCTCGGTTTTTCAAACTGAATCATTTGTGTTTGTCTCGTTCTGACATGGGGGGAAAAAATTAAACAAAATGGTGACACGAAGTGATGTAATAAGTAAAGCTCAAGCTCTGCAGGAACTTTTCTCCTCTGTACATCCTTCTGTTCCAGCATGAGGAAGTTCAGTTCTTGGAGAACGAGCTAGAGAACCAAAAACTAAAATACCAGGAGCTCGCCAGCTTCGCCAACAGCCTGCTCGTCGCTGTGAGGAACAATGACCAGGAGAGACAGCAGGTATATTTAATCCTGTTAACAAACCACTACAGCTAATAAACGTGTCTAACCGTAAGCCTGCTGCTGCATTCAGGAGCTCATAGCCAGTCTACCTCAGCCTCTGGACCTGGACTGGGATGTGAGTGTGGAGAGAGGAACCCAGCCAGATACTATGTTAGCAGACACGTACTCCAACCACGGCGATTTCTCTGCAGCCGGTGCAAGCAGCTCGGAGCCCCCGTCAGCCGTGGCACATGAAGAAGTCCCTCCCGTCGCCAGGAACAGAGACGATGTAACAGCTGAAGTTACCGAGCCCTCTGCATCAGAGGAGCAGCTGCAGGAGGCAGAAGAAGAAGAAGAAAACTCCCCGCCACATGCATTTCAGCTCACTCCTTAGACTGCTGCAGAGGCTGCCACACGAGAACGGACTATATGGTCTTGCGTTTTAAGCAAACACTCATGCTCCAAGCCTAGTGCCTGTGGATTAGAGCTTCACTATGACTGTTGGGCAAGCATATGCCTTTTTTACTGCATAGCATCCGCCTTGCTCTGGAACATTCCAGAGAGAAGAAAATAAAATTAAAAAAAACTCTGAATTATCTGTTTGCCTGTGTCTTTCAGAAAGGAATGTGACACATTTCTCTTGACAAATTTGCATAGAGTACTTGGAGAAAAACACATTATTATTATTTTTATTAAGTAATGTAATTTGACAGATTTGTAGATAGATTGTGAATTTGTAATTAAACCAGGTGCGTGCAGGTGAGATTTGAACTTTAAATGAACACATATCCAAGATCTTGTCCCATTATGACCTATTGATTTTTTATTTTTTTTTAGGGTGACTCAACAGTCGACAATGACCACGCACGCTACACAAACACACAGTGCTGGTGTGTGTGCGTGTGACAGTGGATGAGGTTTAAGCCTCTTTCCTCGGGATGGACAGGCTTTATGTCACTGGCGTGAAAAACATTCGACCCATAAGATCAGAGGCTTGGGCTCCTGGCTCATCATAAAGACGGGTTTGCTGTTCCTGGTCATAGATTGTATTAATTTAATCATGAGCTCGTGACGTCACGTTGGTCGTGGAGCGAATCAGCCCGGATGGACGCACGTCGGACGCGGCGCGTCGTTCCGCGCCACCGCGCGCGCTCTCCTTCCCTCCTCCTCTTCCTCTCCATCTCGACATCCGTCGCTTCGCTTTTGGACCTGGGGGGGAAATCCTTCACTGAATTGCGTCACACGTACGTCAATAAACATTCATTCACTGACGACCAGGTACAGCGATAGCGCCGCCATATTCGCATCGATGGCAGGGTAAGCGGTGCTGTCGGAGAGTGCTCGGTCCCGGTCATCAACACCCGCGGATCCCCCCCCCCCGCACCGACTCCCCCGGTAGAGATCCACAATCCGCGCTACTTCCATCCGATCGGCAAAGCAGAATAAGCGGGGCTTCAGCAGCGGTGAAGGCATGCAACGTGGAGCGGGGGTTTAAGGTGGACGACAATGCCTTAGACGCGGAGAGGAATCCTGGCACAAGATGGAGGTAAACAGCGTTAGTAGTGAGGTGAGTTGATTTTTGTTTTTCGGTTGTTTTTTGCATTGTCCTGTCCTGTTTTCAGTAAGCTTATCCTGCGAGGCTGGGTAGCGTCACGACCGACGGCTCCCCGTGATGCATGCTAACACGCTAGCTAGTGCTTACAGCTGGTGATTATGTTTATTTTTGTTGCACTGTCCCGGTTTATTTGCTCGGAAGCCGCCTTTCCGGGCTTTAGCCGCCGCTTGTTGTTCTTCACTGAGCTCGACCACTTTCCCCCCGATGCCACTTGACTTCCTGGTTGTTTTTTGTTGTTATTTACACTTCTCAAGAAGAGTTCGCTTCATTGCTAGCTTAGCATATGTAGCATTAGCATTCGGTTGCTTGCTAGCTGACAGCTTGCGGGCTCGAAACTTGGATAGTCTCTTTTTCACCTTCCACCGTCCGGTGCATGGAGGAGCTGGTAATGTCTTTTTATTTTTTATTTTTTTTACCCAATAACGTGTTTGAGGAACACGAAATGTATTTAAAGTTCAACTCCACCTCTGTGTTACTTTGGTCAGACACGTTTAGAAGCGAGGCATGGCTTGTCAGCTGCACAAAGTGAATTAATAAATGGCAAATAACTTTTTTTTTAAAGCTATTTAGTCATTCATATTTTTGTGGAAATTCTTCATATAGACGCCTGACGGAATATTATTAGCAATATCAGCACATTTAAGAGGTGGAGGAGAATTGTTGCTCGCTTCCTTTCTGCTCATAACTGGGATCTCAATGGATTCTAAATCCTCATGTTGGATGTGGGCTATCCTTCCATCTTCAGCCCTTCAGTAAAGCAGTGATGGTAACCGCAGACCTCCTAGGTTCAGTTTACTTTAATATGAACTCTCTAAAGGTGTTTTGTGTGTGGACCAAAGCCAACTGAGATTATCGGTAGTCTCTGACGTCAAGGATAGAATCTGTCTCTGATCAGAAACGGCTGACCCGATCAATTCTTTTTTTTTTTTTTACCCTTATCCTATGATCCTCCACCCCCACATCTATTTAATTGTCATTGAAGGATCTCAGTCTATACATCTGGCACGGGAATGTTTAATGATGATTTAATGCTGTTAAGAAACTGTTACTATCTTTTTCTAGGCGTAAAGCGCTTTAATCCCCTGCTGCTTTAAATACTATACTACAGGCGGACGTAAACATTCGGCTTAGCTGATAAAACCAGGTGATCGTTGTTTTAATCATCCAGTGTGTAGCGGTACAACGGAATCGGTGGTTTGTGAGACCGAACTAGAATATCAAACATGATTTTTCAGATGGCTGTAAAAGACTCGCCTGGCGGTGCTTGCAAGTGTAGGCTGCTCTCTGTTACGCGCCTGGATGAGCCATAGCAGGGGTGGGAGTGAGGATGCATGTGTGAATTATGACAGTGCCCTGGCTTCGGACAGCCTGGATCTTGTACTTCAGAGAGATACAAGACTTCATTTTGACATTTTTCCATGTGGCGTCTTCCTTTCGGGTCTGCAGCTTGACTGTTTTGAATGTTTCTCGTCTCGGCGTTAATCTGCAGAGGAAACGAGGCTGGAAGGTGGTTTTGTTGGCCTTTTCTTCTGAGGGTGTACATGAGTGTATGCTGGTGGCTCCACCCACGGAGTGGGCTTGCGTAGTGCTATGACTCATCCCCCCCCTGTCTTCAGAGGCTTGATGGAATTCAACACACAAACACACCGGACTGAATGCATCATGCAGTCTGAGTGCAGCACAGACCTCAAACATGGTTAATGGTAGAAGAAACCAGCTTATTGGCTGCTGTATTAGCAGATGCTGAGATATCAGATGATCCTTTTAATTAAAGACAAAAGAGAGAGGCATAAAGCAGACGCCTGAATGTAATAGAGTGCAGAAATTAGATCTGTCTGTGGGCTGTTTTTAAGCATCGCTCTTCCTCCAGCCCTGAGAGAGCTGGACCCGAGTGCATCCCTCGGGAGGCTGAATTCATCTTGCAGCCCGAGCCGACAGCAGGCTCTGAAGCCCAGTCAGATTTGTCCCTTTTTGCCCTGGATTGGGGATTAAGCTAGCATGATAATATTGAGGGGCTTTACGGAGGGGAGGGGGGGGGCGGGAGGGATGAAAGCTGGACAAGCTTAGAGTATGGACTCCATAGTGTTTGACAACAGAGTGGTGCATGGGGGGGGAGGGGGGGAAAGCTCACTGTTATTGCATGTGACTCATTGATCTGCTGAATCCACCATCATGCATGTGGGCGTGTAGGAGCCGCTGTCGGAGCCGTGCCCGGCTGAAAACAAGGTCCGTTAGCGCGCTTCCTGCTCCCGTCGCCGCTGCTGAACTTTGTCGTTTTTGGCCGCAGGTCAATGGGCATCAAATCATGGATGAACCCATGGAGGAGGAAGAGTCTTTCTCACACTGTGTAAGTAATGGTGGGTTTTGGATCATTTGCATGTGTGTGTGTGTGTGTGTGTGTGTGCGCGTGTAGGATGGTGTTCTCATGCTGACGCTCTTTGTGTAGGATGAAGGGACCTATAAAGAGATTCCTATCACACACCACGTGAAAGAGGGCTGCGAGAAAGCCGATCCATCTCAATTTGAACTCCTCAAAGTCCTCGGCCAGGGCTCCTTCGGCAAGGTGAGGAACCAGAGAGCGTTGGAATGCTTCCGTCATTGCAGCTCTCGGTGTTTTGTTCCTGAACGTTCTCTTTCGTCTCTCAGGTGTTTCTTGTCAGGAAGATCCTGGGCCCAGACGCTGGTCAGTTATATGCAATGAAAGTTCTAAAAAAAGCATCTTTGAAAGGTAATGCCTTTGTGTGTCATTCCGTGTTGAATTCCTCCGTCTCACCGTGCCTCACCTTCCTGTTTCTCCTCAGTCAGGGACAGAGTTCGCACTAAGATGGAAAGAGACATTTTAGTGGAGGTCAATCATCCCTTCATCGTGAAGTTGCACTACGGTAAGACGCACATTATTTATTTACACTGTATTTAGACAAATTCTGAATCCTTCAGGCTACAGTCTCGTGTTTTTGAACATCCTTCATCGCCATAATAAAATCTGTTTTTCGGACAGAATCCAACGTTAGCGCTCGCCAAATCTAAAATATCAATCAAGGTGACATCAGTCTCCTTCGCGAAAGACTCGCCTCTGCGACAGCGACTCATTTCAAACTGTTAATTTTCACGAACTCTGCACACTGATGGCCGCCCGTAACGAAGTATGTCCTCCTATCAGCGCGTCATGATTATTTGATGGACCCTCGCCTGTCCGCCGCCGCTGCAGTTGCATCGCCAGCGGAGTGTTAAGTGACGTTCATCCATGATGGGGCAGAATTTCACACGGCGCTGCTGTGAAGAACCCGGTTCTCCTAAATGAGCCCAAAGTCATAAACGGCAACCCTTGCAGCATGAATCAGAACCTTCGTTCTGAATTCAGAGAGAAATGTGTCACAATCCAAAGAAGCTTCTTGCCTAACGTCGTCTAACTTCGATTTGAAATCGCTTGAAGTGTTTAAATGAAGAGCGAAGCTGAACTTCTGTCATCCATTGAATGTAGCATGTAGCATGTAGCTGGTTCTGTTCTGTTCTGGTTATAATTCCACTGCTGAAATCACAGCGCCGTTTGCTTCTCGTTGTCTCCAGCCTTTCAGACAGAAGGGAAACTGTATCTAATACTGGACTTTCTCAGGGGAGGGGATGTATTCACTCGCTTATCCAAAGAGGTAAGCTGACGTTCTGTTGCTTCATATCTCGCCACACTCTTTGTAACTTTTTATGTCGTTGAAAAGACCCATTCGATTCCTCACGTCCTTTCACGAAATGGGATTAATGCTATTTTCAACACCAGCGACGAGGAACTCTGGATGTCACAATGTGCATTTGTAAACACAATGGATGCTCCAGATGTCCAGTTTTATGCAAAAGTGTTTTATTTATTCTGTAGGGAAACCGACGAGTCATCCGTCTTTCCCTGTTTGTATCGTGTTCACATTTTAGTTTGAACTCCTCACAAGTGACTTCTCTATGAGTTCTGCCGCGCGTTAAATCATCAGTCGTTTGAGCTGCTGCATGTCGCAGCCATAGATCGGCCCTTTAAAGGCTTCCAGGGAACTCGGACAATGTGTTGATTGTTCTCTCGGCAGAATTCTGAAATGTAAAAATGTTGATCTCATGCCATTAATGACCTGTTCTCTCTGTTTTTGGTGACTGAAGCGTCATTTCAAAGCTGTGGAATGTCTCTCCTCTCCTGAGTTCAGAGAGTAAATCTGTCCAGTTCTTATCAGGTTATGTTTACAGAGGAAGATGTGAAATTCTACCTTGCAGAGCTGGCCCTGGCCCTCGACCATCTGCACAACCTGGGCATAGTTTACAGAGACCTCAAGCCAGAGAAGTATGAAACGTAGCCCCCCCCCCCCCCCGTCCACCTCTGACACTTCACTCGTCGCTCATCTCAGGAACAACCTGAATGGGTTTCATCTTTCTTTCGTGTGCAATCATACTTATTTGTGTTGTTCCTTTTGCTAGCTATTTCCCCCTCTCATGAGTATATGGCAGGCAGGTTGGCCAGTCCGGCCGGGTGTACGGGCTTAAACTGGTCTCATGCTGTCTGATCCGACTGACATTAGCCAGGTGGAGGTGGAGAGAGAGAGAGAGAGAGAGAGAGAGAGCGAACAGCATGTGGCTAGTTAGCAGGAGCCCCTGCTTAGCCGATTAGCTCAGCGCCGCAGGGTTCTGCTTCCCCGTGTGTTGTTGTGATGTAGACCTACCGGGCTGGGGGGGGGGCTGACATCTGACACGAGTTGTTACTAGTTCTCCTGTTTAACTTTCTGTTTCTGCTACAATTAATGACAAAGCCTTTGTGTTAATCTGATGCAAACCAAAGCTTTCAAAGAACCCTCCTCTCCATGTCAAGGCTTCCATTTAAAAAAAGTCTTAAGGCATTTTTGTATAAACAGAAAGAAAATCTCCAGCACAGGACGGCTAATGGTTTTTAATTTGCTCACACATGCTGCTTTGCTGTTATTGTCATCAGCTGCCTTGTTTCCAAAACACACTATAGTGCTCCCATCTGCTCCTAACAACAATGGGTAGCGCTTGTTCAGCAGTCATTGCTCATTATTTCAAAAAAATAGTTGGCGTGACTGCTGACATTATTTTGATTTCAAATAAAGGTGTTTCTGTAAGGAATTCTCGATCCCTGCTTGTATCCCCAGCTGTTCACTTCTTCCTCCTCCTCCTCCTCCTCCTCCTCCACACTGACGAATGAAGTAGTGAATCACCACTTAACGGAACGTTTGTAGTTTTGAAACCTTTGAAACTTAAGAGTAGATTTAGCGGGGGAAATAACGAAAAAGGTGCGAGACGACTTGAGTTCTGTCGGTGTGACGCTAACGCTCCTAATTCTCGTTGTCTTTCAGCATCTTACTTGATGAAGCTGGACACATAAAGTTAACGGGTATGCTTTTCACTCGGTGCTGGACGAATCTAAATAGTCTTCAAATAATTCAATCGTCTGATAAACGCTGGAAGGACTATGTAACTGACTATAATTATTTAGGATGGCTTGTAACCGTTTTTGTTGATGTTGTTTTTAACGGTTCTTCAGAGACATTTAAAGTTCTGTCTCGTGTCATTCCTGTTGCTCAGATGTTTGTGTCTCACCATCTTCCTTTGCATGGATGCCACGCAGACTTTGGCTTGAGTAAAGAGTCCGTAGATGCTGATAAGAAGGCGTATTCCTTCTGTGGTACTGTGGAGTATATGGCCCCCGAGGTGGTCAACAGGAGAGGACACACGCAGAGTGCAGACTGGTGGTCTCTGGGAGTACTAATGGTACACAAACTCATGCAGCCTTTGTGTTTCACAATAGATACGACCTGGGGGGAAAAAAAACATCCTGTTAAGTACGCCTTCCCCCCCCCCCCCCCACCCCCGGCCTTTCATTGTGTGATTGCAGTTTGAGATGCTGACGGGGACGTTACCGTTCCAAGGGAAAGACCGCAACGAGACCATGAACATGATTCTCAAGTGAGACCTTACGAATCCGTTAAAAAAAAAAAAAAAAGAAGTGGGACACGTTCTGACACACAAGTCATGAGCAGCCAGTGCTTTTCTTTCCGTCACCCCTTGTTGCTTCCTCCCTCCAGAGCCAAACTCGGAATGCCCCAGTTCCTAAGTTTGGAAGCCCAGAGTTTGCTGAGGATGCTGTTTAAGCGCAACCCTGCTAACAGACTAGGTAAGGTACATTCAAGGTGGCTGGTTTTTTTCAGACCTGTTGGAACATAGGAAAATGGGGGCGGGGGCGTTTATCCTCGGATGGCGCCACTCTTGTTAACATCTTTGGCATCCGCTTTAAATCGCATGCTGGAAGGCGCTGAGGGAGAAATGCTTTAGACGTTTTGGTTCTCTGAAAAAAGTAGAAACTGAAATTGCCAGGATAACTGAACCTGCGTAATCTGCGTCTCTAGGGGCCGGACCCGACGGCGTGGAGGAGATCAAACGCCATGCTTTCTTCTCCACCATCGACTGGAATGTGAGCGCACGCACAGCCGTCTCATTTCTCACAAAAAAACACACATGTAGCGCTCGGCTTCTGTTCGAGGATTCACACCCAGCAATCGGTTGGCTGGGTCACTACCGGCCATCAGTCTATGTTGGTGTGTGTGTGTGTGTGTGTGTGTCTGGGCAGGGGGCCAGTTCTTACTGTGTGTGTTCGAGTTGCCCTGTGTGAGTGTTTAAGAACCAGCAGGATGCTACTGGGAAGAGGGTTAATTTGGGAGGGGTCTTGGCTTCTCTTTCACGTATGTTCACACACTTTGGGGTTTGATTTCTAGTGTGTGTGTATGTGTGTGTGTGTGTGTGTGTTCTCCACGCCTGCACCCGAATCTCCTGCAGAAACTGTACAGGCGAGAGCTGCAGCCGCCATTCAAGCCTGCAGCAGGTAAACCAGATGACACGTTCTGCTTCGACCCCGAGTTCACCGCTAAAACGCCTAAAGGTAAATCCACACCTACACAGACAAACACACTTAAAGCTTGGCAACACTCCTGCAGCCATGGAAACTGCCACTACAGTAATCCGTTCCAAAATTGTAGTCGATGTTTTCAATGCTTGTATGTTAATTCTGTTGATTTTTACTTTGATGTTTAGACTCCCCAGGTATCCCCCCCAGTGCTAACGCACATCAGCTCTTCAAGGGGTTCAGTTTTGTTGCTCCTGCCCCCATGGATGAGAACAAGGGTTCGCCGCTGCTCAGCATACTACCGATAGTCCAGGTGAACACACACACCTCGTCGCTCCGCGTCCTCGCATGAAGGTCAAACGCAGATATTTGTAAGCCTTTCCCAGGTTGTCACTTTGCAAAATGAATCAGCGTGAGTGACTCGTCTTTTATTCCTAAAACAAAGTAAACACTGCTTTAAAGACTTCTCTAGTTTCCCCTGAACAATTAGCACGACGTGCTAGTTGACAAATTACTCGCTGTTTCATCACGATGTATTCAAAGTAGGATCACAGTTGATTGGATTGACATGTTTGCAGAAACTTGCAGACAGCCACATTTATCCTTTTAACACTGGTTGCATTTCACTGCAGAGACACACTCTCACACGGACACACGCACGCACACACACACACACACACACACACACGCTGGCCAGCCCACACACAACATGGCTCGGTTTGTGGCCATAACTGTTAACTTGACAGCGTTTAGCCACCGTTAAGTGATGTGTGAATCTGGAGCCAGTAGTGCGAAAGGGCTTTTAAACAGTGGCTGCTCAATAGGCCATAAAATCACCCTCAAAGTTTCCACTCTGTTTCTGTGTGAAAGCATTAAAGCAAACCGCCGAGAGCTGATCGCACCGGAGCGGGACGAACGGCGGCCCACTTCCGTTTCACCTGCGGAGACATTGTGCTTTATGTGTCCGTCGCATCAAATGTAAAGGCGTGGCTTATGGAGGGCACCACAATGCTTCTTCATGTACCCAGTGAACGTTTAGAGAGCGCAATGTTGTCTGTTCTTGTTCTTTGTCAGATGCACGGGGGCGCAACGAAGTTCTGCGATATGTACGAGCTGCAGGAGGACATCGGCGTCGGCTCCTACTCCATTTGCAAACGCTGCGTCCACAGAGTCTCTGCTACGGACTACGCTGTGAAGGTAGGTGCCGTTTTAACCTGGGGGGGGGGGGGCAGTAGGTTTTAAGGTCATCCATGCATCCAATTATTGTGAACATGATAATCCCAGGAATGCTTGGATGGAATGTCTTAACATTTGGCACGAACCTCCACTTGAGGTTGACTTTGATGGACAAAAGGTCACAGTGACCTCAGACCAGGAATTTATTGTAATTATGACACCATTTCACACAAATCTCTACAAGGATAAAGTGATGATATTTTAGAACCAAAATGTCAACGTCACCTGGAGCATTATTTCCTGCAGAAACGCTTTTCTGGTGAACGTTTGACCTCAGGGACAGGAATTCAGGAAGAAAAGGGGAATCTGAACCCATTTGTGATACTTGCTACTGAAAAATGATCGCTAATGTGTGAGGCAACAACATTTTTAGCTTCTTTCAGCTACATATCAGTGTAAATTATTATTATAAACGTGCGTGTTTTGATGTAATTGAGCTTCAATTGATTGCTGTATGCACAATTTGGTGAAGCCATATAGCTGTCCTCTAAAAAGTATGTCCAGCCTTGCTTTCCACCAAATCGCTTCCCTTTTGTATAATAGTTGTGGCTAAGCCAGAGCTCTGTTTAGTGGTTTTACACTGCAGACCCTGCTCTTCGGTGTAGGCTTGGTTCACGGCCCTCGGGAGTCTCAACTTCAAATCAAGCGGCTGAAAAACAACAGATCAGAGTTTGTCTTGAGAAGCTGCAGCGTCTTTTAATGGAGGCTCGGTCGCTGCCAACAGCTAATGTTTTCCACTGCTCCATTAGTATGTATGGCCGCTTTCTGCTTCCCTTTCTCTCTCTCGGACGTCTCCGTCATTAGATACGGTCATTTTTCTTTCTTCTCGGTGTGTGGTTGTTGATTGTAAGAAGGAAACCAGCTTTATTTGAGAGAACGCTGCTGGCAGAACAGACTGTTGTGTGAAATCTTATATCAAAGCAAAGACGATGAGACGACCTTGCTCTGAATGACCTTCATGTCACAGGAAATTGGGTGTGTTTGTTTGTTTGTCTGTTTGTCTGTCCGAGCGCATAACTCAAAAACCAGTAACCCAATCGACTTGAAATTTTTACACAAGCAAGGTTCTGTCCGTGGCTCGGTCCTCCCCGAGAATGGCGTTGATCCGGATCTGGATCCAGATTCTAGAATTATTTTTACATCTGGAATTGTGCCTGTGCTGTAAACTGCCACTTTAAGAGGGAGGGACACGAATGGCATGATGGGAAAAAGAGTCCAGAAGGAGTCTTGTAGTACGTTCCGGAGCAGCAAGCTAGAGCAGGTTTGGCCCCTCTGATCCGGAAGCCCTGTTTACTGTCTCACAAGATCCAATAGTCGATTGGAGGCGAGGGTCTGCAATCTCTGATTGTCTTTCTAGTTTATTTTTTTATTAAGCTGCGCTGTACCTTTCGGAGCTCCACATTGCTAAATGCTTTTATGTTGCACATTCAAAAAAAACAACAATCTCAGCCGCTTACTTGACTGTTAACTGTCAAATGCCTGTTTTCATGTGTCACAGATTATCGACAAAATTAAGAGGGACCCTTCTGAAGAGATTGAAATCCTGATGCGATACGGGCAGCATCCCAACATCATCACCCTGAAAGACGTCGGTACCACTTTGTGTGTGTGTTTCGTGTTGGTAAAGCCTTTCAGAGACGCGAGTCACCATGCGGAGGGGGTCACCTCTGTCGTGTCCTTGTGCCAGGTGTATGACGAGGGCAGGTATGTCTACCTGGTGACGGAGCTGATGAAGGGAGGGGAGCTCCTGGACAAGATCCTCCGGCAGAAGTTTTTCTCTGAGAGAGAAGCCAGCGCTGTTCTCTACACCATCGCAAAAACTGTCGATTACCTCCACTGCCAAGGGGTGAGGGGAAACCTTCGGGAAACGTATGAGCACAAGGGAGACGTCTTCTCCTCCGACCCGTCTCTGTTCTCCATCCTGCCCAGGTGGTGCACAGAGACCTGAAGCCCAGCAACATTCTGTACATGGACGACTCTGGGAATCCGGACTCGATCAGGATATGCGACTTTGGATTCGCCAAGCAGCTTCGGGGAGGCAACGGCCTGCTCCTGACCCCCTGTTACACGGCCAACTTTGTGGCACCAGAGGTGAGGGACGGGAAAACGTTGGGACCAAGTTAAAGGTGTAGAGAGAGAGAGAGAGAGAGAGAGAGAGGATTGGAGAGCTGACGATGCCGTTTGTGTTTGTAATGTTTTCTCTCTTTGTGTTTCGCTCCAGGTACTAATGAGGCAAGGTTATGATGCAGCCTGTGATATATGGAGTCTAGGAGTTCTACTTTATACCATGCTGGCAGGGTAAGACTGTACTCGGAGGCAATCATTGACCAAGCTGGGATGCAGTTAGGAAGACTTTTAAAGTGGAAACTCAACGGCAAGCGATCTCATTCCGGTTGTGCTGCCGCTTTCATTAAGGAAGCTGAGATCGCAGGATGGAATCTTCTATTGCTGGAAATCCCCTTCATGATGGCACATTGTTTGTAGTCGTGATGCGTTTGCCTTATGAGACGAGGACACAGTAGCGCGTGTGCTTATTCCTCCTTTTTACCCTCGTAAGGTACACGCCGTTTGCTAATGGGCCGAACGACACACCGGAGGAGATTCTACTCCGGATAGGATCTGGAAACTTCTCTTTGACGGGGGGGAACTGGGATACTGTATCAGACACCTCAAAGGTACACCAGCTGATACTTGTCCGTTTCATTTCTGTGATTCTTCAGATCTTGCGATAGAAAGTGGCGTCTTTTATTTCTCTGTAGCAACACGAGTCGCTCCTCTTCCTGAACACGCAATAAATAAATCATCGTGGAAAAATCGATTTGAGTCCGAAACGTGGATGTTGCTTTGGTGTCGTAGGACCTGCTGTCTCATATGCTCCATGTGGACCCTCACCAGCGATACACCGCAGAGCAGGTTCTGAAGCATTCCTGGATCACCTGCAGAAATGCGCTACCACACTTCCAGCTGACGCGCCACGCCGCGCCGCATCTCGTCAAAGTGAGTCCGACAGCAATCCTCCTCGCGATCGAATGCAGAGACACAGGAAGTAAACCGTGACTTCCTTCGCACAGACGGTTCTGCTTTGTATAATGATGCAATGTATTCAAAGCGTCTGCTGCTGTGGTTTAAAATGTAAATAAAGGTTAGTGGTACTAGTTTGGGTGGGATTATGGCTTCACGTGTTACCCTTAACGCCCCTTTCTAAACACGGAAGTACGTCTCTCATCGACTATAACGCCGTATCCTTGCAGAGCATGTGCTTCTTGACTTTGATGCGTGGGGTCCGATCCCTGGTGATTCATTCGCTTCTAATCTCATCTGTTCCAACGGAGCACAAATCCATCCTTTTACCAGGTTTCCTGATCTAGTGTCTTTCAGCTCGAGCTTTACATTATATGCAGTCAGTTAAAGTCGACAGTTTTTTGGGCCGATGAAAGATGCTGCCTTTTTGATGAATGAAAAGAGATGATAGCCTGAAATACACAGAAGGTCACAGTGCAAAGGTCACAACCATCCTTCATCTTCCTTGTGAAGCGTTTGAACCGTCCTCCAAATCGAAGCGTCACTGTTCACCAGCCGACCTGCAAAGGAATCCCTGACCCATCTTCATTCAGATACAACCCCGAGCCTGAGATCACCATTCTGAACAAAGATCCACGATAAACAGAGAGCTCCACTCTGTGGCCTTTTTACGTCTTTATGAATGGACTCATGGAGTTAACAGGACTCAATGAGTGAGTCCTGTTTACCGGCAGTCCCTCATGATTACTCTCTCACTTCTAGATTTGGTTTTTGGCTGGCAAAGGCAAACTTTGAATATGATTTTATTTTATTGTTTCAACAATGATTGCACAAAGCGTACATGATCCTAACTGGGCCTTGTATAGAATATACCTGTTCTAAATGGATCGGTGCTGCTGAAATTCTGGAATTGTCAGATAAAGTGCATTTTTGATTTGCCTTCTGTATTTGTGGGTGGCACTAGCTAAACAAATATAATATACGGTAATATTAAGACGGGACAACGCTTTAAATCTTGAAGCCTGTTTTCTTGCACTAAAACTCAATTAACAACGATTTAAAGTTTATCCTACCGTCTCCAGAAAGAAAGGAATTCACATTCGTGTTCTATTTGGAAGCCAAATGAGTGGATGAAACACTGAATTGCTGCAGTTTATACTTTGGTATTTATTTCTTTTTAATCAAACCACATGTTAATTCTGTTTTCCAGGGAGCCATGGCTGCCACTTACTCAGCGCTGAGCCAGAAGACGAGTCAGCCGGTGTTGGAGCCCGTGGCGGCGTCGAGTCTCGCCCAGAGACGCAGCATGAAGAAACTCACCTCGACCGACATGTAGACGCCCGCCGCTCGCCCTCCGACACGCAGCAGACAGAACTCCTGGCCAGTCCGATCGACTATCTCCTTGTTTTTTTGTTTTTTTTTAAGTCTATTTATTTGACACGCCTGACATATGCACACTCACACTGGATGAGGTGGCGTTGTGACGAGGTCAGCCGGAGAGGAAGAGGGGAAACCCGCGTGTCTGTTACCTGCTGGGGAGACGGACTTGTATTTATGTCCACAGCTTTCATATGCACTCGCCCTCCTCGCCTTTCATTCGTTCTTCCTCGCACAGGAAGAAATGCACCAGCTGATGCCCACCTTCACTGTGATTGGCTGATTTAAAGCTGCTTCGGTAAACTGTGCCCCCCCCCCCCCCCCAATCCTCACCCACATTGCTCTACATCTGCGCTCTGCCATCCTCCTCAGTTGTCTCTTTCTTTTTTGTCTATTTTTCAAAGAGAAGTGGTGATTTACACGCAAGAGAGTCGGCGGAATGATACGGATTGAGAGACGTCGCCATCGCTTAAGAATACATTTTAAACTCTGACCAGTGTTACTTTACGATGCCGACAACGAATCAAATTAAAAGGCATCGTCTGCAGGTTGAATGTGAAACACTTCTAGTTTGCAAAGAATATATAAATGGCTTCTATGTTTAATGAAGATGATGGGTGATGAAGAGCATGTGGGGAGCTGTTGGTGGTTCTTCTGGAGGGGGCAGGGGGGGGGGGGGGGGGCGCACCCTGTCGAACCAGAGCTGTAAAGAAATTCCGTGGATATCTCTTCAAAAAAAAAGACATTGTGGAAATTGTATGATATTGTATTTATTTCATTTGAATTTTAAGATTCTATTTTTCTTTCAGGTTCTGTATATATTGACATTAAAGATCATTATTGACATGCAGTCATTGTGGTTTTGCGCTGCGTTGGTGTTTTGCAGAATGATGCACCACATGTGGAAGGAAATAGTCCAAGAACAATTTAAGGCAGAGCAGGAATATGAGACAAACTTCTGAACAGCTGCACAAGGAAAAGAACGAGTAGTAAAATGTGTGAGTGTACTTTATATAGCAGATGAAAACTTTTGTAAGAGAAGCGTTCCGTTTGTGCTTCGTAACCAAATTTAACGGGGTTGGTTCATCTAAAAATGAAGGCTGAAATTCTCACCTTTGGCTTTGCCATAACGTTTGGAAATGTCCAGCCTGGGATTTCTGCCAATCATTTGTCCTGGGGAGTGTTCATTGGACTTAGGCAGAGCGCTGACATTCCTGGTGCAATAATCTTTCTACAAGCGTCAGATTTCACAACCGCAGAAAATTGGAAAAAGCCGTTTTACATTTTTTGATTTATTCGTGTTTTTTGGGGGGGCGCTTGTACAGGAAGGAACTCCTTGACATTTCCCCCTTATTGCAAAGTGTTGGCTGCTAATGTAGCTGGAAGCAAACATATTCAGCCCCCTCTGCATGTGACATTTATTTATCAGCTCTTTGCAATAACCAAATTAAACAAGAACAGCTTAGATAGCTCAGGTTTTCTACACGTTCAACACAAAACTCGGATGTTTAAAGTCTTCCCCGGCCTCCACGGACTGCAGCGGCCCCAATTCATTTGGTGAAGGCCTAAACTTACAGAAGGATTCCATGCTCAAGCACAAGAGAGGCTTAAGAATTTGCCCAAATCTACGGAAAATCCGGTGGGATTTGAGAAAGATGGTTGCACCACAGGATTCATTTTATTTTTTATATATATACATTTTGCTGTGCAGAGCTAATAACTGTTGTCTCATTCATTGGTTAGAGCGAACGCTGTAAAGTGGCATTTCATTTTGTGTGTTTATTCGAGGCCTTTATGGCCACGCCCCACTAAGCCCGCCATTAATAAAGATGAATGAGCTGCAGAGCGCGTGAGCCGCCGATAGAGGGCGGCACCATTCAGTAAAAGAGACGCCGTACCTTTATAAAATAATCCGCTTCCATTTTGTCTGACCACACCCCCCTCCCTTGAGTGCGTGCGTGCGTGCGTGCGCGCGTGTCCAGACAGCGGAGGATGGAGGTCCAGGCAGGGAAGCAGATGGATTGAGGCCTGCTCCCATAAATGCAGAGGCACACGCAATGACCTATGGGCCAGCTGTTGACCTTTCCCTGCAACTGTCCAGGCTGACCCCCCCCCCCCCCGCACTGAATGCAGTTCATATTCGGCCGGGGAGCTGCAGGGAGGTAAACAGCGGGGCGGGGCTAATTGTTTTGACACGCTGCTCTCTGTTTTGGCCTCCTGCTGCTGATAATCAACCACTTGGCTCATAAGTCCGCCTGGCGAGGGGAGCGTCGCTCCGTTCTGGCCGGGAGGGGGGGGGGGGCGACAGCAAGAGGGACAGCTGCTGGAGTCCTGTAGCTGGATGGAGTCAGCTCCAGAGTTCCCCCCCAGAGCCGAGCCGAGGAGCCGGAGCTGGGTCACCGCCCTGCTCAGGTGTGAATCTATTTATCCTCATTAACGAGCGTCTCCCTCAAGTCAGCCAATTAACACTCTGCTCCTATAATGAAGCCATTAGCTGTCAGATGAGGTGGAGGCAGCGCTTATCATCGGTCCACCGGTGTGTGTGTGTGTGTGTGTGCGTGCGTGAAGCTACTCTTGCTGCTAATAAAAGCAAGAGAATTAATGGAGTGAGTGTGTGTGTGATAATGAGCTAATGTGGAACAAGCAGGACGAGTGATCAGCCCTCTGTCTGAAAGGAAGACATCAGACACAGTGATTTACTCTCTCTCTCCCTCTCTCTCTCTCTCTCTCTCATGCGTGGGTCTAACAGACAAACTGTGGCGGAAGTGAGTTGTTACTGCACTCTGTAGTTTTTTATTTTTATTTTGGGGGGGGGGCATGAGAGACATGGGCCGCCTCATGCACGTCGTCATCACAGTTTGCATGCAGCCTCGAAATAAACCGTCACTCTGAGTTCCTGCGGTCCTTAAAGGGGCCATCAAAGCTCGGCTTTGTGGTTTGAGTAGGGGGGGGGGCATGCAGAGGTGGATGCCGGTGGAGAAGAGCACCGGGATCACGGGTAAACACGGGGCTCTGAGGCCTGTATAAGCCCCCGTGGGGTGTTTGTAGCCCCTCCTTGGTTCACGTCAGGGGGGTTGAAGCTTATAATGACTTTGATTGTTTTGCCATTAACTTCAGGTAGAACACGTTTTCCTTCGGAAGTCCTGTGAATTATGCATTAAAGTCAAGCTAAGAGTCAAATAAATCATGATTTGATGCTTTGAACTGAAGATTAGAAAGAAAAGCTTTTGAAAAATTATAAATTGTGATAATCCCCAAAAGTGCATATTTGATCACTCACACACACACACACACACACAGTTGAGGGCAGGATGAACACAGAGACACCTTCTTTATTTACTTTGGTTTTCAGCAGGCTAACTGATCGTCTGCATGCCGTTGGAGCTCCGGTCGTGATTCTGACGGAGTTAAGGTATAGAAGCGTGGTGCCAGTGCACCGTTCTGGTGTACCGTTCTGGTGTACCGTTCTGGTGTACCGTTCTGGTGCTGGTGCACCGTTCTGGTGTACCGTTCTGGTGTACCGTTCTGGTGTACCGTGCTGGTGTACCGTTCTGGTGTACCGTTCTGGTGTACCGTTCTGGTGCTGGTGCACCGTGCTGGTGTACCGTGCTGGTGCTGGTGTACCGTTCTGGTGTACCGTGCTGGTGTACCGTTCTGGTGTACCGTGCTGGTGTACCGTTCTGGTGTACCATTCTGGTGTACCGTTCTGGTGCTGGTGCACCGTTCTGGTGCTGGTGCACCGTTCTGGTGTACCGTTCTGGTGTACCGTTCTGGTGTACCGTGCTGGTGTACCGTTCTGGTGTACCGTTCTGGTGTACCGTTCTGGTGCTGGTGCACCGTGCTGGTGTACCGTGCTGGTGCTGGTGTACCGTGCTGGTGTACCGTGCTGGTGTACCGTTCTGGTGCACCGTTCTGGTGTACCATGCTGGTGTACCGTGCTGGTGCACCGTTCTGGTGTACCGTGCTGGTGCACCGTGCTAGTGTACCGTGCTGGTGCACCGTGCTAAGTGTACCGTGATGGTGCACCATTCTGGTGTACCGTGCTGGTGCACCGTGCTAGTGTACCGTGATGGTGCACCATTCTGGTGTACCGTGCTGGTGTACCGTGCTGGTGTACCGTGCTGGTGCATGTGTACCATGCTGGTGTACGTGCTGGTGCACCGTGCTGGTGCATGTGTACCGTGCTGGTGCTGGTGTACCGTGCTGGTGTACCGTATTTTCCTGTTCCCTGTTTATCTGATGACTTTCATGCTGGGAGCCCCCCCCCCCCCCCCCCCCCTCACACACACCCTACAGGCTCAAGCTCACGCTGAAGCAGCTCCACCTGCCTGGGAACACCAGTTGTAAAATTGATTTTACATTATGCAATTAATGGTATAGTTCAGCTTCTTCCATCCCCAGTCCTCGAATCGACCAAAAGGTTAAAATGTTTAATCCATAAATATACAACACAAAATTAGGACAAGGAACAAATACAAAATGTGGTGCAGAGTTGATCCTTTTGTATGAGAAAGAATCCGGGAAATCTAGAAGTCATTCAAGTGTGTGTCCAATATAGCAGCCCTCATTATTTATCCATGTGCGTGCGTGTGTGTGTGTGTGTTGAACGTCCTTCCTTTGACCTCCTATATGTCAGTTTTACAGGGGCTCACACACTTTTTTTTTGCTTCCTCATAACACTTGTGCACTGACACTGACATGCAGAGTGTTTGGGGAGTGGGCGGCGGCGGCATTTCTTGATGAAATGTTTGGGACAGATATCAGAATTAATAAAAGCTTTTGAAAACAATTTATTCAGAAGAATTTGGGTTTTCTTTGTTTACTCTTATGACTTTTTAACTTTCCTCCTCCGTCTTTTACACAGGAAACAGATTAAATCCGAGCAGCAGACGAGATTTAATGAATAAAGTGAACTTCAGCAGATCTTTTTTTTTTATTATTATCCTTGCTGCCTTTTCTGATTATCATCTGCTTTTACTCACTTTGCTTCTAAATAACTCCTGTCATCTTGCACGAGTTATTTATATATTTTATCCCCCCCCCCCCCCCCCTCCCAAGTCATTTCTTATTTTTCCACAACGATGCAGCATTCATTTTTAAAGATGTGAGCGGAGGCTGCTCGGAGCTCAAACATCCTGACTCCAGGGTGGAAGAGAACGGAGGATATTGCATTGCTGCTCTGGACCTTGGCTTCTTTGCTAGTTTGCTTGGCTGCTGTCTCTTCTTCCATACCAGGGGTACCCTCCCTCCCTCCCTCCCCCCTCCTCCTCCACCCCTCCCCAGAAATCAGGGATTATTCCAAACTAAAATAGATGGATGGAATCAATCAGGCATGCTTTTACTTTTCTCTTCTTCAACATAACCGCCCCTTTCACCTCCACCCACACAGCCTTTTCTATTCCTCCCTCCCTCGTCCTCTGTCTCCCCCAACCCCCTCTCAGGGCTTGCAGACTGAGGAGATGCATAAATTCAGACGCATTAGTATTCCAGTCAGGCTCTCCATTTCAAGGCAAGGCCTATAGCACCCTTCCGCCTCTCCTCGCACCCCTCCTTCACGCTCCCTCTCCAGTTCTATTTTGAATCGTTTTAAGCAGCATCTATAGGCCTACTTGTTTACAAACCATCCCCAAAATTACTTTAGGCTTCATTATTATTTTTATTTAGGAATAGCTATTTTTTGGCAATTATTCGCAGCTGTAGTCTTTGAAATGAGATTTAACCTCTCCTGATTGTGTATGTGTTTGAATGTGTGTGTGTGTGTGTGTCATTGTGTTTTGCTGTCATGCAAAGCAGGCGTGGCGATAAATCACGCATGTCTGATTGAAGAGGGCAGAGGGCCGGGACAATAACGTTGGACTGCTGGAGAAAGCATCTCAGTTTGCTGAGGTGTTTGCTGAGGTCAGTTGAACCTGCAGCAAAGGTCCTGTTGAGCCGTGCGACAATCAGACCATCAAAACAGCAGGAAAAGTTCCAGGAAAAAGTTCTTTAACATGCAGTCAAACTGACCGACGGCCATGTTGTTTCAACACAGTTGCGTATGTGTTTAAATACATAAACAGAGCATGGAATTCTATTTTGTAATACGCCTTTAATTATAATAAAATGTAAAACATATTCCAATTATGTAAAAAAATATATAGTCATGAGCCTACATTTTAATTGTTGAATAATAATAATAATAATAATAATTTTCTAGATATTAAAAGGACTCCATCAGAATTTGGTTTCTGTTTTGGACAGTGAACAGTTGTAACAAGGAATTGTTTATTACAACATACATAGTTTTTTTTCTTTCAAAAACATAATACAAGCTTTATACTGAAAATAAATAATTACTTGTTGTCATCGAAATTTTGAATAAAAACCGCCAAAACAGTTCAATTTTATACTGAAAATATTGTGTGTGTGTTTTTACACTGCTAATTAAGTGCATGGATAACTAAGATTCATTTGTTTAAATTAATGACTTCAAAAGAGTAGTGTAAAAAACTGTACAATATTCGAAAAAAATACTTAAGAAATAAACCAATAAACAGGAGTATTTAAGATTATAAAAATTTGATACTGAACGTACAATAAAATTATAGGCAGGTGTGTAGCGTCGCCAACCCCTCTTTCTATTCTCGGCACAGTTTAATGGTCGAAGATGATTGAAATCAAATAAATGCATTTATAAATAGCTGTAACTGTGTGTGTGTGTGTGTGTGTGTGTGTGTGTGTGTGTGTGTGTGTGTGTGCGCGTGTGTGCGTGTGTGCGTGTGTGTCTTCATGAGCTGCATGGAATTTAATGCAAACCCTCCAAGTGCTATTGGAAACTGAAAATGAGGGCCTTAATGCAATGCAAAAAATAATTACAGATCTGCTACAACTATGTTACAAAATAATGAGTGTAAATATGATCCGAACTAAAGCATTGTGAGCCCGGGAGGGGGGGGGGGGGGTGCGTGACGTGGACCCCAAATCAAAAGTGATGGAATTAACAAACGACGGAGGAGAAATGGTGACACGAAGCAAGGCTGGCAGGTTATCAGAGGCACATTTTGTATTTATATCCGCGACGTAGAAAATCATTTGGTGCTCCAGAGGTGACGCGCGCTGCGTAATAATGCCCCTCCGACAGTCAGAAAATGACGAAGGCCATGGGCAGGTGTCTGTTATTGTTATTGTCGCGTTTCAGTGCTGGGGGGGGGGCGTCTGGACCGGGACAGGCGCGCGGGGGGAGTCGCCACCGCGCGCGCTCCTGCGCTCGAGCGTCTGTGCCGGGGGGGGGGGGGGGGGGGGGTTCCTCCCGGTGTTGCGGGTCAGAGATCGTGGCACGACGAGGCGTCTCCCGCGCTCCCGCTGTGAGAATACGGTCCCTCGTGCGGCGGCGGCGGCGGCTCTCCCGGGGGGGTCATGCGCTTCTCCTTCTGCCTGCGATTGCAGAACCAGACGCGCACCACCTCCTTCTCCAGCTGCAACGAGTCCGCCAGCGACAGGATCTCCGGCGCGGAGGGCTTGGGACACTTGAGGAAATGCGTCTCCAGGACCCCCTTGACGCTGACCTCGATGGACGTCCTCTTCTTCCTCTTCCTCCCCTGGGCTGCTATCTTGTCGATGCTGCTGGCGCTGCCCGTGGACGAGTCCGCCTCCTCCAGCCACTTGTTCAGGAGCGGCTTCAGCTTGCACATGTTTTTAAAGCTCAGCTGCAGAGCCTCGAACCTGCAGATGGTGGTTTGGGAAAACACGTTTCCGTACAGCGTGCCCAGCGCCAAGCCCACGTCCGCCTGCGTAAAGCCCAGCTTGATTCTCCGCTGCTTGAACTGCTTGGCAAAGTGCTCCAGCTCGTCGGAGGTCGGCGTCTCCTCGTCGGAGTGGTCGTGGCAGTGGTGCCCGCCGAGGTCGCCGTGCTCCGGGCTGAGCGTGTCCCGCAGGCCCGGGTGCATCCCGGGAGGAGGCGTGAGGCCGCCGTGCTCCAGCATGCCGTTCACAGTGAAGCCCGCCTGGGAGTAGAGGTTGATCTGCTGCCCGCTCGTGATGGAGGAGCCGTGGGAAACCGGGGCCCCCCAGGCCCCCCCGGGATGGTTGCCATGGCTGTTGTGATGCGGGGAGTGATGCGATACGTGCGAGGAGCGGTGATGGATGATGCCGAGCTGCAGGTCCTCCCGGCCCGGTTTAACGTCCTGCTGCTCCATGGAGGACGACCAGGGGCTGCTCTCCGACAGGCTGCTGCCCCACTGGTGCCCGAGGGGGTGTCCGTTACTTTGAACGCTCTGCAGGTAGTCACTTTGGAGAAGTTTCTGGTGTCCCCTGTAGGGGCTCGCAGGCTGCATGGCCTGGCTGTCCGGGTGGATCATGGGGCTGGCGCTGAGCAGGGTGTAGGGGCTGGAGGCAGCTGTGGCCATGCTGGCTGCTGAACCCCACTGACGCGTCTGAAGCGAAGGAGCAGCTCAGCCTCTGACATCTCCCTCTCTCTGGAGTGTCAGCAGCAGCCTGTTTCTGACGGACAGCCTCCCAGCACCATTCACAGAGCGACTGAGACGCAGCGGCGTCGCTCTTCGACCAATGGCGGCGAAGAAAAAGCCGAAACCCCGCCTCTGGAAGCAGAGCTGCGGAGAGGAAACGGTTACGCGCACACAGTGGAACCGGAAGAGAGTCGGGATACTGGTCCAGTGGGTCTGTCTGTGGAGCCGATGCGCGCGTGGAGCGCAGTTCCTGTTGATTAATTAAAGTTTCCAACTGATTTACGCACGGGTTTATTGCTGCTCCTGTCACCCTTGAGCGCGTGCGAAGGAGGAGATTAAGGCGCAATGGTATTTGGTAAACGTGCCAGCACTTAATTTACAGGGATACAATCAAACCAAGAGCAGATCTCGCTGCTAATTTTTAACTTTAAAAGTTAACACTTCCTCAAGTGTTTTTTTTGGAACGAGCGTCTTAAAATAGAGTTTTACGCGACTGTGTTTTACGCACAGGGCACTAGTTATCCATGCGCATTTTGGTCAGACAAATCAACCCGTCATGGACCTAAAACTACAATTTAATATTCACACGTTTAAACAAAATATATACTCTGACCGCGCCCAACGATTTTTTTTTTGCCACACACGAATAATCAAGTTCATCCAAATGTCTAAAACATTTTTATGTAACTTTTTTTTTCCTTTTCACATTTTGTTCAAGAACTAATTGTGTCCTCACAAACCAAACACTAGTACTTCCGGTCTTTAATAATATCACCTCACAGAGATGAAACAGATATATCTGCATGAGAGCCTCTATAACTGCGTAATTATATTTGCCATTAGAAGACTTGCGTCTCATGCAGTCCCCTTATTGGTTTGAAATTCCATTAAATATATTGGTGGAGCTCCGAGGTTAAGCTTGATTTAAATTTGCATACATTTTCATACATTTAGGAGAAATAAAAGAAGGCTGCAGCCACCAGAAAGCCATTAAAGAGCGCTGAGGAGCGAGGAGCTGCTTGTGGGGACCGAGAGGAGGCCGGAGCAGGTGAGCTGACCGCGGGCTGGATGCGTATAGATAGACAGTCCTTAGCGTCATGCTTTGGTAGCACATAGGCCTTTAATGTATATGAGTGGGAAATGACTGTGTTTTTATTCTGAATGCAGGCTGGTGCTGCGCATGTCTGCACATGATGTCTTTAAAAGTAGCTGCGTGTTTGATGTGGATGTCAGGATTGCTCCAGTGGCCTAGTTTACTCGTTTGAATCCTTATTGGACCAAATTGTTTCCTAAAATGCGCAGATTTCTAGACAATAGCTGCATGTCGCATTTCAGTACAATTAAGGCACGTTTTCTTTCCCCCGCGTCGTTTTAAGCCAAACGAATTGATTTTGAAGGATACATTTTGAAAAATGCATCTGGGCCTGGTTTTATTAACCATCAACTCAGATCTATGTGAACAAAACGGCGGGTTTAAAATCATCTAAAATTAGCCCCACGCGCAGAATCAATAAAAAAAAAATGCAGCTGAAATATATTTCGCCTTGTTACAAAAATAAAGTGCGCGTTTTGTGAAACATAAACAGACATGAGGGTGTTTTTTTTGGGGGGGGGGGGGGGGGGTATTGCTCTCGATCGTCTAAGTTTCTAAGTGTAACAGATGCTTCTCTAGAAACGCTCCTTGGACTGATTCCTTTTATTCCCATCAACATTTTTCTGCCGTCGAGCGCGTTTCCATAGCGAGGCGAATAAAAGGCAAATCCCCGCTCCGCGCCTCCAATAAAGAGCCCATTCATAGATAACCCGAGCCAGCCCCGCTACACTTACACCGCGCAGCACTGCGGGCTCTTTCTCTCTACGAGGCGCACATCGCTGCTGAATATCGCACTCATCATTTATCAGTCTTTTTTAGTTTTGGGGTTGTTTGTCATGTTTGTTTATCAGGCGTCTTTTATTTTTTCATTTTTTTTAATTTGTTGGTGATTATCTTCTGTCTCAGATTATTTACTGTAGACGCGTAAATGAAAATATTTTTCAAACGACTAACCTTCAGTAGATTTTTATTTTTATTTTACATTTAATTTAATAGGCTGTAACCCCCCCTCATCTGTTTGTGGCCTTTAACATTAACATTTGGATGCGGGTTTTTATTAATGTAATTATGATGCTGAATTATTTGTTTTAATGCCGTCATGGGCCAAACGGAGTTATATCTAGGGAGTGATGCGTTTAGATTGGGGAACTGGTTTAGAGAGAAGAGATAACGGAACCAAGGTCTGGTGAGTCTGTCTTGCTAATGTCTGGTGTTGTAGCAGGCATTAGTGATGCGTCTCGAGGAGTCAATGTATTCAAATTGTTAATAAATATAAATTGTTAATGGTATTTTCTAGTCGGTCTAAACACGCAGCCCAAATGAATCTGTTATTTGTGAATTTTTATTTTTTAAATTCGTCTGAAAATAACATTTTTCTATATATTTTAAATCTCTGTTTACTTTGTCTAAACTCTTTCCTTTCTCGTTTCGCGCCTCATCCATAAATCAGCTTTAATCTGCTATTCAGACAAGCCTCGGCCTCCGGGTGGGGCTTCTCACCGGGTGTCATGACCTCTGCAAACTTTCCCCGTGAAGCCTAAATCCCTGCTGCTGCTAGACAGAGGTCCGAGTTGAAGACTCTTACATCTGACAGATGTCAGTTTGTGTTTACCTTCTTTATTCGAATGCAGGAAACGCGCTCCTCTCTGTGTTTAACAGAAAACAGGCTGATGTTGTTCCATCAGCCCCTGAAATAGTCCAATCATCTCATCCAAAGCCTGGTCTGAGTTCTCCACACGTCACAGGCTCCAGACAGTAAAAATCGATATTCCCATTCCCCCATGACGTCTCTAATAAAGGACAATGACACCGTGTTTAGAGCGTGGAAACCTCCGTCCTTCCGGCAGGGGAGAGAAAGGAGGAAACTCGCCGGACGCCGATGAGTGAAATCTTCCACGTGAGCGCACGCGTAAATGTCACATTTGAAAACACGAGTTGTTGTTTTTTGGTCTGTAGCGTGTGTGGTTTAAATCACGTTTCAGAATACGTGTTTCTGTTTTTTTTAACAGGTCCGGTGTAAAAGTTTTAAAGACAAAGATGTAACCTCAGGCTAAAATAGAAACGTCAGAGAGAAACACTCAAGTCGTGGAATTTAGTCTACTTTGCATTAAATAGGTTCAGTGTTGAATAAGATAACATTGAGGCATAAAAAAGGGACATTCTTCCATGCGAGATTATAATATTTTACTCTTTCCTATGATCAAATTATGCTTTTTCTTTTTAAATATAAGGTAAAAAAAAAAGATGACTTCATCAAAATGGATATTTTAAAAATAGTGTTCCTTGAATTAAAGGACTACGTTGAATATGAACACGGAGGCCTGACTGACAGTGATGCATCCTCCTGTCATAAGTGTAACACCGAACTCTGCTAATAACATTTCTCGGTTTTCATGTAAAAACTGGAATAAAAAGCTGCAAAGGTCACATTTATGCAGCATGTTTAATCCGTGTAAAGATGATACACCGAGAGGGTAGGAATATATACATGTGATAATATGGGAATTTGAACGAGCTGCCATCATGACAATATAATAAATACAAAGGTAAATTGTACTTTTTTTGTTTTTCTTTTGTTCAGATAAAGTTGTTTTTAATTTTGGAGTTCCTTCAAAATTAATATGAATTTAATTTCCTGGAACAACTAATGCGCACCAAGCGTAAAATAAAATGTCTTATGTCTGGATACTATTTCAATGATGATGCATAAAAAAACCAGCCTGAAATGATTGTTGATTTCCAGCTAATGACACAAAGAATTCATCCCAAACCGCCCAGAGGCCCGAGGCCGGGGAGTCGTTCAGATCCCGGTGCTGATCCGGAGAACAAACAGTCCGACAGGAGCAGTTCAGTTAGTTTTGTTTTCCGCAAGAATTTGGAAAAACTGAAGCTGTTTGTCCCTCCTGGCATCACTCAAACAAAGCAAATGTTTGTCAGAAAGATTATGCACTGCATGTGTGTGTGTGTGTGTGTGTGTGTGTGTGTGTGTGTGCATGTGTGTGTGTGTGTGTGTGTGCATGTGTGCGTGTGTGTGTGTGTGCGTGTGTGTTACAGGTGCTGTTTGCAGAGGAGGCTGGTATATTGTCCCTGGGTCAGTTAAAGAGCCAAGGTTGGTAAAAATCTACATTGCATTACCATCTGCTAAACTTCAAACAGCTCTAAAACACACACACACACACACACACACACTCACACAGAGTGACACATGAACACGCACACTATCCTATACAGAAAGAAGCATAGAGCGTAATGTAATGCATGCTCTTCAGCTCCTCTCCAGCTCCTCCTCCTCCTGCTCGAGCCCAGGTTCGAGAGCTCCACTGGTACCAAAGAGGAAGAGAAAGGCCTTGGAAGTGGAGAGGATGGACTCGCCCTGAAAACCGTCTCTCTCTCTCTCTCCACGATCAGACGTGGCTGACGTTTAATGAACAACCTGGGTGAATTTCACGGGGAGCGTCAGTGAGTTCTTTGCCACAGCTGAACAACCAACCAACACACTTTCCCCCTGTGGCCCACAAACCCACACGCGCACACGCACACACACACTCACACACGCACGCACACACAGATCTCTCTGGAGGAGCAGGCGGGGCCGACAGTTGCACATCTGCATTTCAAACACAGACTCTCTGGGATTCATTATTAATTAGCCTGCTGAGCCCTCGAGGACTGGCAGTGCTGCACACACACACACACACACACACACACACACACACACACACACAGACACACCAGAGTCCTCACCAGAAATCTGAGCTGCACAGGATTGCCCCTCCCTCCAGTGACATCACTTCCTCTGATTTAACAGCTTTAACGTTTGGTGAAAGGCGATGAATTATGTGAGGAGATGTTTTATAAAGCTGCACGAGTTATTCAGCAGAGCCCGATGAGAAGGGCCTGGCTGGTTGTTGCTGCTTATGATAAATGAATGATCAATAAATATTTAGAACTCCTCTGCTTGTTTTATTCTTTCCTATATCTGGGAATTAAACTGCTGTGTTTTACTCGCCTCTAATTCAGCTGCAAGTGTGTGTTTCTGTGCAGCGCTGCATGCGCAATAACCTGCGTGATGAGTAGATGGAGGCAGATCAGAAAGACGCGCAGCGATTATGCATGAGGAGTGTCTCCAGGGTCCAGAGAGGGAGAGAGGGAGAGAGGGAGAGCGGGAGAGAGGGAGAGAGGGAGGGAGAGAGCGGCATCAAACACAATGAGAGCCACTCTGTCCACAATACTACGGTGGCCCTGAAGTGCAAATCACAACAACAAATCGTATTGCACACAATAAAGAAGGAATCGCGCAAACAAGAAAAAAACACACACACAAATAAGGAATCGCGCAAACAAGAAAAAACACACACACAAATAATAAATCACGCAAACAAGAATAGAAAACACACAAACAAGAATCGAAATCACGCAAACAAGAAATGAAATCACGCAAACAAGAATACAAAACACGCAAACAAGAATACAAAACACGCAAACAAGAATCGAAATCACGCAAACAAGAATACAAAACACGCAAACAAGAATACAAAACACGCAAGCAAGAATCGAAATCACGCAAACAAGAATACAAAACACGCAAACAAGAATACAAAACACGCAAGCAAGAATCGAAATCACGCAAACAAGAATCGAAATCACGCAAACAAGAAATGAAATCACGCAAACAAGAATAGAAATCACGCAAACAAGAAATGAAATCACGCAAACAAGAAATGAAATCACGCAAACAAGAATAGAAATCACGCAAACAAGAAATGAAATCACGCAAACAAGAAAGCTCCAAACCGGAAATGCTAAATATCGGACATGTCCAAACCGGAAATGCTAAATATCGGACATGAGGGGTCTGGTTGCTGATTGGACAGAAGCACTGTCAATCATTCTGACTTTCGCTCCAGGTTTCCCGTAATTGAGCAGCAATTAGTAGCAATTGAGTAGTAGGTAAGAGAACAGCGTGAGATACAAAAATATGTTTTGCCGTCATTGTGGTAAAAAGTTACCCGAAGAAGAACGGCCGAACTATTGCAGTGGTTGCGGCAAGAGACTTCAAGGGATTCTGGACAATGAACCAACCGCATGTCAACTATTGCATCATAAGTGTGTCCCGCATCAAAATAATTACTGATAATGTCTTTGGTGGCAGCCATAATTACAAATGAACTTTCTCAGCAATCAGCTTTCGGACCTCTGCATGTCCGATATTTAGCATTTCCGGTTTGGAGTTTTCTTGTTTGCGTGATTTCATTTCTTGTTTGCGTGATTTCTATTCTTGTTTGCGTGATTTCATTTCTTGTTTGCATGATTTCATTTCTTGTTTGCGTGATTTCTATTCTTGTTTGCGTGATTTCATTTCTTGTTTGCGTGATTTCATTTCTTGTTTGCGTGAATCTATTCTTGTTTGCGTGATTTTGATTCTTGCTTGCGTGTTTTGTATTCTTGTTTGCGTGTTTTGTATTCTTGTTTGCGTGATTTCGATTCTTGTTTGCGTGTTTTGTATTCTTGTTTGCGTGTTTTGTATTCTTGTTTGCGTGATTTCATTTCTTGTTTGCGTGATTTCGATTCTTGTTTGTGTGTTTTCTATTCTTTTTTGCGTGATTTATTATTTGTGTGTGTGTTTTTTCTTGTTTGCGCGATTCCTTATTTGTGTGTGTGTTTTTTTCTTGTTTGCGCGATTCCTTCTTTATTGTGTGCGCTACGATTTGTTGTTGTGTTTTGCACTTCAGGGCCACCGTACAATACACATCTCATCGCTGCACAAAGTTGGGGCTGTGTTTACAAAAATAAACATGATAGGAAGGAATGAACAAGCTGTGTGTTTGCATGTGTGTGTGTGTGTGAGCGTGTGCGTGTGTGTGTATAGGAGAGAGGTGTCTGCTCGCTGTCTGCCTCCGTTGCCGCATTAGCATGCAGGGAGACGACGTCTGTGCAGGATTTGTGACAGAGCGATGTGCCGGCTGCAAATATCTGAGCGCAGAATGTTAAATCTTAAATGTCGTGGACGTGGAGGTATTTTCATTTGCTTTGTGGTTGATAAGACGCGCCTCCTCCTGCAACATGTGGCTCCACCCGGAGACGTGCTCCATTTGGGCTCAGATAAATGCCCCTGTGGCCTCTGAGGCCATAGGTGGGCAATTTGCAATGCCTTACCGCGCAGCAGCAGCCGGCCTCAATGGGTTTCTGATAGGGCAGGAGGCTCTGCCAGTGATTTGAACATAATTGCGTAATTCAGCAGGACTCCACCATCATCATCTTCAGCTTCTGAAATCTCCGATTTAGGCCTCACGGCGGCCGAAGGTGCATCTGCAGCTGTCAGCTCCTATCTCTCTTCAGGGATGATACGTGTGAAAGCGAAACACACGCCTTACTGCGGCCACCTTGCCAGGATCAGTGTCTGTGACTCAGAAGCAGCGGCGGACCCCCACATAAAACACACACACTTCCTGGTTTCCGTAGAGAATTCTGGGAAACAGTACAGCCAGACTCGCGGGTGGAAGAGAGCTCCTCTTTGTTGGATGCAACCAGGAATCTGGGGCAATCAAAGAATCCGAATGTTGTTACAAGTTCTCACTCGGAAAGGGAATTCTGCTTCCCCTTTCAGAGCATTTCCCTTGGTCCCGCTCTTTCATTCCAAGGAATGTACATGTGATTTTTGGTCTTCGACCAATTCCACCTGGAGTCTCGAAGGGAAGAATAACAAATATGGGAAACATTTAATCCAGAATAATATGTTTATCCAGAGACCTGCAGACTGGGGGGAGGAATGGACCCCCTCTGATGTGGTTTGCCAATGTGTGTTCCTGTTCCTGTGTGTGCAGTGTTGTGTGTGGGTTGCTGTGTATTTGGGTTGGATGTGTGAGACGAGGGAAGAGACCCTCCACACCCTGCAGAGTGGAACTCTGTGTGAGGAGGAAGCAAGATCTGACACGCTCTCCAATTTCTAATGTGTATTTCTGTGCGTGTGTGTGTGTGTGTGTGTGTGCTACAGGACGGGACAAAGCAGCAAATGAGGAGTCGGTCAGAAAAGTAAAGATGGCATCCATCCGTCTGTCTGTCTCTGTCTGTCTTTATCCTCTTTAACTGATCACAGCCGGGACAGTTTGACGATATGTCAGTTCAACCATGATGCCTCCAATATTCTTTATCTGTTTGTAGAACATAGAGCCGATCTGAGACCCTCAGGGCCTGATACAAAGCAAACGATACCCCCCCCCCACCACAATAGCAATATTCGGTTGCTCTTCATCAAACGTCACACTTTATTTTAAAAATAACTAGAAAAGCACTCGGGGAGCGCAGACCTACGCCGAGCACCTCAGTCTCCCCGTATTGTGATTTACACCAAAAATAATGGCCCTGCATTTTATTTTACCTCTATTTTTAGATTCCTTCAGCATGAAAACAAACATTTAGTGACTGGATTCACGTTGATATCATTACTAGTTCAGAAGTTATTCACAAAAAAGCAACACTTTCATTAATGGCGGATTCTTCTGGATCCAGATCCACCGCTTCTGAAGATACAACAAGTCCGTTCAGCCACTTCTAATTCCACAGTGGGCAACACCATTGTTAGACAAATCTCGATACATATACGCAATCCGGATCCGATCCGGATTAAATTCAGTGGTAAGAGAGAGAGTCTGTGTCAAATTCCATAAACATCGATTAATAATCCACCGAGATATTGAAGAACAAATGTTGAAGCTCCGTTTACTGCAACGTTAAAAAACTCAAACTGATCCGGAATCCAGGATCTCCTCTGGATCATCACCAAAATGCAATCAATCATCTGTTCCTGGGAACATTCCCAACATTACCAGTTTCAGCAAAATCTCAACATTTATGAGTTATGTTACTAACAGACAGACAGACAGACAGACAGATAGACAGACAGACAGACCCACCGACAGACAGACACACACACAGACAGACAGACGCTGGCAAATACATAACCTCCTTGGAGAAGGTAAACCAACAACACCTCACATGTATGCATGCAATGATATCCAGCTGTCAGATGGAGGGGGCCATCACTGGGGGGGGGGGGCGTTGAACAGATTTTAGAGTTAGGGGTATTTAAATAGAGAGGGGTATTTGCCTGATTGCCCATGCTGAAAGCCCACCTCACGATTTCATGGTAATGAAAGCATTAATTGAAGCTCTACTGGAAAAACAAGTTTTAAAGTCCATCTCTGAAGCACAAGCTTTTTTTTTTTTTTTGCTTCTTCCATTATGCCCCTCTTATGTCGGCATGACGCCATAAAGAACATTTACATAATGGCCATCAGTGTCGAAACGAGTTTAACGGAATATAACGTTTAATAAGAGACGTGGCGGCGTGCTCCATTTCCGGCTGATGGCCGATCACCTTGTGTTTTCGTACCCGCCAGCCGACACATAAAGTGACTCTGCCACCTCTGCTGCTATCTCCACTCCTACTACCAGCTCAGCGTGCCAGAAGTACTAAATCCTGCTCTCCCTCCTGCTCTCCTCTCTCTCCCTCTGAAAGAAGGTCTTATTGCGTCGCTGTCAGCTGTCTCAAGGGCATCCAGAACAAAGACGCTTTTCACCCCTTAGCATATCCTCCTCTCATCCTTCATTCTCTCACCTCTCACTCAGCTCATCCTCACCCCCCCTCCCGTATCATGCAAACCTCTCATTTGTTTGCAGCCCTCCCCTTTCTTTTGCTCACTTTTGGTGCTGGCATCCCCCTTGGGTCTGGGGCACGCATGGTTGCAGGCGAACAAACTTACAGCAGCAGGTTGAGGCAAAACGAGACGAGGACGCTGTCACTATGAACGGCGTGCTAAAAATAACGGCTCTTTGGTTTTGAGATGACGTGCTGCTGCTGCTGCTGCTGCTGTGACATGCATGCATGCAGCGTGCCTGCGCCTATATGGAGGCAGGAGGAGAGGGACGCACGGCGGCAGCAGCAGCTGCTGGAGGTACATGATGTCAAGGGAGCTCAGAGACAGGGAGCGAGTACAACTGGGGGGGGGGGGGGGGGATGCCTCCTTGGCTGAGTGTGTGTGGAGGGGACGGCGGAGCATAACAAACAGGATCCACCTTTCTGCTTGGCTAATTTTCCCTATTAAAATAGCCCAGCAGGAGCCTCAGTGGCCCACCAGCTGGAACAGAGGTTATTTTAGTGCCCGTCTTTCAGCAGGGTGTGTGTGTGTGTGTGTGTGTCATTTGCATCTATTTTGGCACGTGAGTCTGAGGTCTGGGGAAGCATAAAGATCTTCCATATAGGAGGGGATTCAATTCACTGATATTAATTTCCTTCTCTCCAGTCATGCATAAACAATCTCCCCGGCTGCCGACAGCATGTGTTTGGCCCCGCTGCACGCCACTGTAATACGCTCTGCACTGATATTGATGTATGGGCCCGTATTTGCCCGGTCATCTCTTCATGGGGCCCGGCCGTCCTCTCCTCAGTCAGATTCTAAACTAATCCCCAACCCTGCTACTCTGACAAGAAAACCCCCTCTTTTAGTGCACACACGGTTTCTTTTTATTTATACCTGCGCACAGCATCTCAGTCTCTATTGTTAAGAAACGCATGCCTTGTGCTCCGGATGCCGTTTATGTTTCTACGGTTTCCGGAAATTCCTCCTTTTTAATGCATTTCTTCTTCATTCGGTAGCATTTGGCAGCACAGCGTCATTACGCCCGCGGCTGTCAGAGAGACGTTAACTGGAATCTGTTATAGACCATTTACTGTAAGAAAACAGTAATCAGATCACAGACGTTTGAAAGATGGGGGGGGGGGGGGCATGTTGCGTTCCTAAAACAAAGAGCAATAAGAAAGAGTGAATGGAGGACAATAATGACTTTAAACAGTGTATATTGTAGCCGAAACGCATCTTGTTCCTGTATTGTTGAAACGTTTTTTTTGGTGGGAGTGTAATACAGGAAACTGAACTGAATTACAAGTGTACAGGTATTATGTTTATTAAATAATGTGTGTTGCCAAAGAATTCAAAATGTAATATTTAAAAAAAAAAGGGTAAAGCGTAAAGTGGCTGTATACAAAACGTAGAACATACTGTATGTGTTTGTTTTAGGCAATACTCACAAGACCAATAATACTGGTGGAAGAACACAGTCGGTATTGTGTTGTGCAGGACGGCCGAGCTCAACGGGCTAGCCTTGCAATGCTTCTTGGTAAATGCTCCACAAATGGACGAACATCAACCAGATCATTGCAGACCAGAGGAAACAAATATTTGCTGTTCAAATTTGGAACATTCACTTGTGTGCTATTCAAGATATTTAGGACTCTAAAGCCCTTAAGGCTCTGACCCCTCCATTCTGTTTTTTTTGCCTTTAGTGATGATTGCATTGTCGTGTGATTTAAAATGGGCCTGATATGAGCACTTTATTTCTAATCCGATGGAAGCTTGCTGTTTGTTGTTAGTCTTCTCCACTGGTGAGAGATATGTAAATGACAGTATTTTTTAAATTCACTATTATGATTGGGTTTAACTAATTCCATTTACTATTTATTTATTTATTTATTTAAAAAGGATCCCCATTAGTTGAGACCGTGGCATCAGCTAGTCTTCCTGGGGTCCAGGATTACACGCATCATAACTCAAATCATGAAAGCACTATATGTACATATACACAATACATATACACACTAGATATCCACACTACATATCCACACAGAATATCATATCAGTATACCTCAACAAACTTTACATTAATGTATTCATCGTCAAAACCATCTCCCAAGAGAGCGTCCAGAAAACAGAACAAACATTGAATTAGTCATTACAGGACCATTGATCAGCTGTAAGTAATGCCTTCTTAAATTGAATTTGAATGAGGTTTTGTTGCTGGAGTGACGGATGTGCAGAGGGCAGCTATTCCAGTGAGTGATAGCACGATAGATAACTATCTTTTTTAGGGCATTTGATTTTGGGTGAGGTAACATGAGTTGGCCTTCACCTGCTGTTCTATGGACGTCACAGCATTTGATGACTTGACTGCAAAAAATCAGGTTAACCAGAATAAATGCTGTTGCTGAAGAATGTAACTGTTTATTGCAAGTCTTTCCTCAACTGGTAACCATGATAATTTACGATGCATGCTGTCTATGCTCGTTCTAGGAGGGCAATGTAACACTAGCCTTGCTGCTCTGTTTTGGGCTGTTTGTAATTTCTTAAGAATACTTTTTGATGCAGATGACCAGACAGGTGAGCAATAGTCCAGGTGGCTTAAAATTAAACAACTTGTCCCAGAATGTGTGCTGGAACAAAAGAAAGGCATTTTCTTGCCATAGATATACCATATCCCATTCTCCTAACAATTGAGTCAATGTGCTCCACCCATGACAAACGACTATCTATACTTTTAGTCCGAGTAATTTGACCTTGTCCACCTACTTTATGGGTTTACCCTCTAAATGAAGATTTAAAGTTAGCATTGGTAACTGTTTATATCTTGATCCAAGAATAATGGACTTACTCTTTGAAATATTAAGCACCAGCTTATTTTGTTTTATCCAATCATGAACTAATTCTAACTCTGAAGATAACACCTGGTTGAGTTCTTGGCACTCATTTGCTGCATAATAAATTGTTGAATCGCCAGCGTACATGTGCATACATGCCTCACATGTACATGAGGAATAACAGGAAGAAAAGACTCTCGTTGGATCTCTTGCTGCACAGAGCAGAGGTCATTGCATATCCATACCTCACTTTAGTTGTCTTGTGGCATTTCTAGTAATTATAATTCAACTTTTTCTTTTCAATTTATGAAAAATCTACATATTTGTCATATTTCTTTACTGACTTCTCCCAACCCTCAAAAAATAACTACGGTACGCACCAGCCCGACAGGTCAGAAGGAAGGTTTTTATTTATGCCCTTTTTGCAAATGCCAGCCTATTTATATTTGACACTGTTGTTTAAAGACTATAAAACAGTTCATTTGCAATCGCTGCATTTTATAGCATATTAACGGTGATTATAAAACAATACAATTAAGCTGCCAGCGCAGTGAACGCATGCAGCGGCAGCTTATTTATGATTAGTCACAGTAAATTCAACATATCCAGACAAGCCAGTAATGTGTTGAGTGCATGCAGGAATATGATTATTATGGGTAACATCAGATCAAATGTAAATAACAGTTTTATGAGCTGAACAAAAGACAGAAAGATGGATTTCATCTGTGGAGTAACCGTGTTGCATTCAGCATGTGAAACGGCATGAGGGAGGGAGCGGGTGCGGTTGACCTTGGCATGTGTGCGGACACACGTGCACACAAATACAACGCGAGCACACGTCCCGTCGTGTAGGGAGAAACTGACAAATGGTAGTTCGGCAGCCCAGTTAGATGGTAAATGTGTGTTTAAACAATGCAGAGTGACGCTTACACACGCAACACTTAGAGGCCAGCCGGCAATATAAGATTGATTTGGCTCACTCTCGCACTCTTTCTGTCTCTCTCACGAACACACACACACACACACACACTGAAAATTGAGTGATGTGATTCAGGACACTTCTCGGCAGCCACTCTGCTTTCCAACCTAACGCCTGAGCAGAATACTAATCACTGGATCACATTACGAGAGAGAGAGAGAGAGAGAGGAGGTAAGGAAGAATCATGGGATATCATGGATTATAGCAGATTAGAGAAACACAAAGGTGGATTCCTCAGACCGTGGTGTTTCTTTCACAGCCACACCTTTCTGTGAGCAGCATGTAAATACCGAGGCCTGGAGATGAAGAGGCGAAGTCAGGCAGCAATGCTGAACAGCAGGGCAGGAAATCTGCTGAAAACAGACAGGAGATCAGAGAAACGCAAAGACGTCCCCTAGTGTGAAAGTCATCTGCAGCAGGAAGCTCACGACAGACACAGGAAGTTAGAATAGGCCGTTGATCATGTCACCGCTTTGTGTATGAACTTTCATTCCCTGCTACTTATTCTTAATTCAGTGCAAAGTACCTCCAGCAGCTGTAACATTAAAAATGATGCAATGCTTAATGCACATATAATGCTGGCTACTATTTTAACAGCTATGCAGTAACAGAAAAACGGAAGTTAGCAATTCACAAGAAGAATGTTTCACTTTAAGACTTTCATTCTGGACAAGCGTGAAGCAGGATCCACTGCCGCAGGTGCCTTTCACTGAAGAAAGTTAAAATTACTAATTGCAGGTCTTTCAAAACAGAAAAAAAAAAACATTCTTAAAAATCCTAAAATATCAAAAGCATCTCTCCCATTCATGAGTTTAGGGTTTAGGGTATGTGAAGAAGGCTTCAGTCTGGTTGTCTTCACCATGCAAGGGTGGGGAAACATTTGACGGAGGGGCCGGGATGCCGCCATGCCTTTCTGGGCCAGGAACAGATGGATGGAGTGTTTGTGTGAACTATAAATGACACGTAAAAGCCATTACATGAAAGGATTTGCTTTTACAGGTCAGTACAGTGAAAAGGTCAAATGAATGAGGTTTAATTATAATAAAATTTTATTTAATGATCGCAATTGGAGAAGTTCGGCGGGCCGGATTATGAAGCCCAATGGGCCGTATATGGCCCGCGGGCTGTAGGATGCCCATGCCTGTTCTGCACAATCGCCTGATATAACATCACTTTGAAGGCTATAGAAAGTGTTGTTTTTAGCTGCTCCGCCCCCAAATGGCCAAAATTCATTTAAGAATGAAAAGTTTTCTTTTTCTCTTTTTTCCCCATAGTAATTACATACAGTACATATAAGTCAAAATCAGAACGAGTGACTCTAAAGCCATATTTTAGTGCTTTAGGTTGTTTCTGCCTTTACACAAATTAAGGATCAGAAGGTTTTTCCTCTACTGCTGGAAATATTAGAGGAAAATCTGTTGAGTGAAATAAAAGGAGGTCTGTTTACCTGTTTAGGATCCGTCATCAGATTCAGCCTGAAACACAGACATTAAGTCACATTCAGAAGATTCACCATGAACCGTTTGGACTCATTTTGCCGCAGAGACTCTAATTAGCGTGTGCTTTTGACTCTGGTCCACTAAACGCCGGTTTAGCTTCGTCTCAGTGCTGCACTTGTCTGCACGGCCAACATGCAAATACAAACACGCTAAATGTCACACACTCTCTTTCTCCTCAGCCTCCCTCCCTCCCCCCCCCCCCCCCCCCCCCCCCACCCCCCGTCTCCCCCCACCCCATGCTGAAGCAATTATGCCCAGTGTGCGAGTCTTCTGCAGGCAGTGTGAGGGTGATTGATGATGCTGTCAGCACAGGGAACATGTTTTAACGTCAGAATAATCTCCCTGCTAATATATTACATCCACTGGATAGGGTTCAATCATTACTAATAGCACTGCTAAGTTGGCGAGAAGGGAGCTGGTGTTGAGCGCACGTGTCTTTGTGTGCGAGTGTGCGTAACTCATTAATCAGAGCAGCAGTAGAGGCAAGGAAATCCAGCAAGGCCAACCAATAAACAAGAATGCCCGGCGTGAGGTGGACTAAGCAGCCGGTGGGAAGTGTTTACTTCTTACATAATGACTTACTCCCATCCCGCAGTCGGTGAATCGACTGAGACGCTGCTGTTCCGAGCGTGTGTGTGTCTAAACACTTGCTTGATATAATATCGTCTTATGAAATGAAAGTGGCGGAAAGGATGGAGCACAAAGGCGTCCAAAAAAGGCATCCTTGTGGTGCTTAATCTCTCAAATTGCTGTAACGTGTGATGAAGAGGATGGAGGGAGAGCGCGGAGAGGAACGAGCCCAGTTAGTGTGGCAGCGTGTGTTGTTGTTGTTTGATTATTGTGTACGTACAGATCCAGCGGCGCCCTCTGCTTCCGAGCGAATCCTTCTTTAAATGTGAGCAGCGTTGTTTACAGCAGTCCCCTCTCTCTCTGCCGCTGCTCATTTGACACTGCCTCCTCTCTTATCTTTCTTCATCACTGCTGATCAAATGCACCATCCCCCACTTTCTATAGCAGGGCAGAATATGCATGTTGCATCTGCAGGCGTACACACGCATATACATATATACACGCGAGGGGGGGTGGGGAGGGGGGGCTGTGTGCAGGAGAGTCTGTGGAGATTGGAATTATATTCTGCTGGTGTCAGTTGGCTCGTGGCCCGCAGATTAATGTGTGTGTGTGTGTGTGTGTGTGTGCGTCTCTGCATATGTGCACATATGCACAAAGGCGCCCTCACAAACATCCGTAAACAGATTAGCTTGTCTGCAGAGAAACAAAAGGTTAAGAGAGAATGCAGATTTCACAGGAAAGGGGAGGGAGCCGATGCTATGCGTCTAGTTCTGGTGTGTGTGTGTGTGTGTGTGTGTGTGTGTGTGCGTGTGTGTAGGGGAGAGGCCATCACGGCGGTGGAGCTTCGTTATCCTTCTCTCTAATACTGTGTGGAGAATCTCCTCGCTGGGCTCAGCTGCCAATTCTCTCTACTGTAACGGTCCCATTCTCCTCCTCAGCCCCTGAAACAATGCCGCCATGCCTTTCTGTGCATCTCCACACAAAGAAGCCAGCGCCGAGACAGACGCTCAGAGGGAACTGAGACACAGCGCCAGGACAATAGGCCGGGGACGGTTTTGTTTGACATTGTGCTGTGTATTTGTGGAGGCAAACAATAAAGAAAGTTCCAAAAGGATGATCAAGTTTTTTTTGGCCTCATTGTTGAAACTTGAAGAGGATGCGCGGTTTACAGAAGTAGCGGTTGAGGATTTTGCATATCTGGACAATCTGTTTGTATCACTTTCAGCTCAAACAAATTTAGATCATAGCATTAGGAGCTGTTTTTTTTTTTTTCAGCCCCTTTAGGGAATGAATATCACAAATGTCTAATGACGAAACAATCTCACAACAAAACATTTCATGGAAGAACCCAATTATTCATCATGCAGACATGGTTCCCTGAGGTGCCTACAGGCTACTGAGCATGCTAGAAACACATATGGTGGACAGTGGCACGCTGGAAGTTCCCCCTCTACTGGTGGTGGTGGCGGATGAGACGTATCGCCCACGCAGGACCGCCTCCCTGGGACCTCGAGCCAATCAAGACAGCCAAAACAAGCCTTTAATCTACAGGGGCTTATTAAGATAATTGAATTAGCATGTTGTGGTTTCTGAACCCAAATACGATTAGCCTGTTATTACTGTGTTATCAGGGTCCCTTGTTACAGTAACAGCAGGTTACTTTTGGCTGCTTTGCCGGGTGTTTTTCTGTCTCTGTAATTGTCTGCCTGCATATACGACTGGAGTGTTTCACATATTCACTTATCAGGTCTCATGATACGGTTAAAATGCCGATCAAAGGTGGGCAGACTCTCATTGATATTATACCGTAAGGTTCCCTCAAGCACCCAAAACACTTCAAGAAGCTGCGTTGGCTTTTACCTTTCGATGCTGCCAGAGACCAAAACAGAGTTAAAAAAAGAGGGTGGAGCAGAGATATGATTATCTTAATGCTCAGAAGCTGCTCAACAACTTCCTATTCAGCAATCATGATAGATAGTCGTTTCCTGTTACAGGTAAAGAGTGTCTATCGTACGAGCCATCCCGTTCCCATAAGGCTGAATAAAACCATGACCAGCAGAACAATCTGTGTCTACCAACCTATGAGTCTTTTAATCTGGAGTCTGTTCTCCTGCATCAGTAGCAATGTCATGGTCTCCAGCGTTATTTGCTTCTCTTACCCAGTTGCCTTTGCCTTCCAGTGTGGGCGTGGCCGTGGGAGTGTCGGCAGAACACCTGGAGACACGCCTGCTACTCATCGTCCACTCAAGGCGGTTGGCTACTTAAATGCTTCACGATGCTTCACTGCTGACGCTTCAGTGCCAGAATTTTGTCGCTCGACCACAACCGTTTTTGTGAATTTATGTTTGGAAACGCTGTTCTTCCAGCGTCTGCCCGCTGTAGGGCTATATTTAGGTTTTCGTTTGGCAGCATTTTGTGTTTTTGGTTAATAGGACCTCAGCCAGTTTGAGCCTTAGTCTAGGTAGTCTGCTAGGGGGGGTAGCAGGTGACCAGACTAAGGATGTGATGATGGGGAGAAGCCGTGAGGGTGATGGGACTGAGAGACAAGGTTGGGGAGTCAGCTGTGGTTAATACACCGGGGCAACTCTGCACCACCTCCACACCATACTGTCACCATACTCACCTCCAATTAGCATGCTAATGAACCAGCACTGGTGTGTGTGAGTGTGTGTGTGTGTGTGTGTGTGTGTGTGTGTGTGTGTGTGTGTGTGTGTGTGTGTGACCCGGGGGTTCTTTCTAGCTGTGCAGTATAAACAGAAACAGGCTGTTTCAGAAAAAGGGCTGCTGCTCTCAGAACTCTCCCTCTCCCTCTCCCTCTGTGTGTGTGTGTGTGTGTGTGTGTGCGTGTGTGTGTGTGTGTGTTATGGACTCTGACCCTGCTCTGCTGTTATGGTAACTGATGAACAGGAATGTGTTCTCTGCCTGGTCCGACCCGTCATGGCGACCTTTGTTCTCCGACTGCTGGGAGGTTCTCCATGGATAACATGATCTACAGGTTCTCCATGATGGACATGATATCAGATTGTGTTTCAGGAAATCTTCACTTTCATTTAGGAGTTAACAGCTGCAATTTCCTTATCTTTTTTCTGTCAATTGCGTAAAATATTCTTATTTTCTGTGCTTACAAACTACAAAAGAAACCCCCCTCTGGGGCGGATCTGGGATATGGAATTAATAAATGACCAGGTGTATTCACTTTCCTGCCAAGAGTCAGATTCGATGATTATCACTGTCATGTCTGTACAGTAAATATTCAACTGGAGCCAGTTTAATCTAGTTGAGCAGAGAAGCTGAAAACTGAAGGAAACAGCTGGTTTGTTTTTCAATATTAAAAACACTTCAGATTGACTCTGGATTATTTCTGGCTGCAGAACTTCCTGGAGTTTCTGCTGCTTCCAACCTCACAGTGACAAAATGAAGAGCAGCTGTGAAATCACGATCAATCATTTTACATACTTGTTTGTACAGACTAAACAGACAGGTAAAAGATGGAATGTTTGAACATTTATTTTACAATTGCATGCACTGCAATCTTGAGCAGGGCTCCATCTCCACCTCTCATCTCTGTACGATTGCCCTCCACTCAGTCATCAACAATACTGGATGAAAATAAATGCAGATATTTAGAGATCCTCACAGAGGACAGTATAATCCTATTTCCACTCCGGTCCTGATTGATTGATTAGACACCATACTATACTATAAAAACACTTTCTGCTCAAAGGGGTATGTAGAAGTTCAAAAAACGTATTCAAATTCTACCTCTCCTTCAAAATGAACAGCGTTTACATCACTGTTCATTTTACATCTTCAGCATACATACATACATTTCCTGATGCAGACCCCCATGCAATAATGCGGGGGGGGTCTAAACACAAACTAAAAAGCAAATTACTTCATAAGGAGTAACTCACAGAAGAGAAAATAGTTTTGAACTGGAGCATCATTGGAGGTTACCTAAAGTATTGTTAATTTCTTCCTCTGCATATTTGCAGGTAATTTTTATAAAGCTTTTTGAATTGCACCAAATTTTCAGGGGCTTTGATTTCATCATCAAGACAGTTCCACAGGTTTACACCGCATCTTGTAACACAGATACTTTAATTACTATTTTCTGAGGTTGTATTTTCGTTCTCCTGTGTAAAACATTTTTTTGTGTTTTAAACATCGCCTGATTTATTTTAAATTCTACTATTTGTTTTTTAAACTTTAAAATTATGAACTGAAGAAAGAGAGCATTTGTATGGTCACAATACTCTTATCCAGATGATATTTGCATTTATTCATTAAGGCCACAAACTTTGCCGTTCTGGTTTTGATCTTTGTAATGTAAAGTTTATGATCAAGAGTTACACCCAGAAATGTGTTTACCGGTACATAAACTCTTTCGATTTCTACATTATCGATCTTAATTTGAGTTTGCATGTTTACATCACGTTTTCCAAAGAACATAATTTTGGTCTTGAGTGCATTTAATGACAATTTATTTCTAGCAAATCAGTTTTGTATCTGGCACATTTCATTTGTATCCTTGATTACACCAGAGTCTTCTGTGTGAACATGTAAGTGCAGGCATGTCTGTGCATCTAGTTCAGCTTGTGTGTGTCTGCAGATGCAGGAGAGGAAACAGTGCCGGCGGTGCTACAGTAACCTTTACAATTATCAGTTCTGTCTGATGGGCCTCTTTAATTAACCTTGTAGGAAATTAATCCCGGTGTTAAATGGACAAGAAAAAGATGTTTGATTACCACCGTGAGCCAACTGGGACTTCTGCCTCTGTCTAATTGCCCAGGAAGAGAGTAAAGAGGAAAAGTAACAAGAATGAGAATGAGGGAAACAGATAGCGAAAGCGAGGAGAGAGGGGAGAACGGGGGCCCGAGAGGAGAGATCCTGTGGCGTCATTAGCATCTGTGTGAATGTCAGTTCGTCCCTGGAGCACTGATAAAGCTTCACGGAGAAGAGAGGGGAAAAAAAACAGAGGACAGACACGAGGACGGGGAGGAAACCGGTGGAAACGTTTTGTTAAACTGACGGGGACAACATGCAGAAAGGACAGAGTAGTTACAGGGGAATAAGTAAGGAACTATTAGTCCATTACAAGTAGCTCGGGAATAAAGGTCTCGGCATGCTTAGTACAAAAAAAAGATGCCACGTTTAAAATTAGGGTGAAGATGCGCTCCGCACGTCCAAGCTCTACCTTGTGGCTCGTGCATGACTCGCCCCATCAGTTGCACGATACTGCTTTGCTTGATAATGTTTTACTGTTATATGATTGTTAGAACAGGAGTAGATTAAATACTTTTGCATTATTGTCTATTACTGAACTATCAGTGTCAGTTTTGATAAATAAACCGGGAGATAAACACACATAATACGCCAAGCTAGTAGCTGCCCGTGTGAGACTGCCAACCAGATCGCACTAAGTTGTACAATCTTACAAAAAGAGATGTGCAAATAACACAAAGTTCATTCAGAGACACCTTGTTGTCGTCTTCTCTGACAAAAATTGCTCAGGAGTCTCCACATGCTCATTTTCGTTGATGTCAGACTCCGGTTCAAACATGCATGGTTGAATCTGGGTTGCCATGCAGCGTGCAGCTGCCCGCTCTGAACTTGGTCTCGGTTTCATTTTCACAGGCGTTTCTGACAGAGCAGAAAAGACGGACGCTGTCCTGCAAGCATCTGTTTGCTATTTTGACCAAAGACTGTCACAGATTTTTGGTGCAGCAGGTGTGTATGCAGATCCACGGTGTGCTCCAGTTACAGTCAGTGTATTCCTACAACACTCTGGCAGTAGACACGTTGGTTTCATGTTGAAACCAGCAGACAAATCCAGATAGGGGCAGGCAATGAGGCAGTTCCAGAAATCAGGCAGGGGTCACAAACCGGGTAACCAGAACGAACAGGCAAAGAGACGGCATCCAGGAATCAGGCAGGGTCGAAACACGGGAGAGCAGTTTGGAACGCTTGAAGGTAGGAAACATCTCTAACAATCTGGCAGGGGTGTGGTGTCTGAGCTGAGTGTATGTAGGGACTGGGCTGATGGGAGATGTGTTGCAGGTGATGACAGGACCACAGGTGGAATGAGCAGATTGCAGGAGGTGCATCTGAGAAGACAGGGGAAGTCAGTGCGGAAAGGCCCGCCTCAAGGTGCGACACAAAACTAATCATAAAGAAATCAGTCCCGTGTGACCAAAATGTGTTGAGGCCAAATATTCTAGGGATAGAAATAAGAGCTGTATTAAAATCTGATGAATGTGAAACATCTACTTCTTGGCCACACATGATCAGCAGTGAAAACCTCTCTGCACTAGCAGTGCCGTTTGCTGTCCTGCAGGGAGCGACGCACCCGCACCAGGGGAAACTCTTTGTGTGGCGCGTCACTCAAAACTGAGAGCAAACTCTTTAAGCCATGATGTCATCACCAGCAACTAGTGCAAGCTAACGTCAGTGTAGGTTTGCCAGCTCAGCTGTGACAGTGTAAGAATCACTGTATTGGCATATTATACCACAGCAATAGCTACACACACACACATAAATCGTGATGGTGGGGGGGGGGGGGGGGGGCGATAAAGTTATCCACTCCCTCTATCTAGATAAGAAAAGCATGGCACCACCTGTTCATTAGGGGTGGTAACCATCTCACAAAGCCAAACACACCAGTGGAACATACACTGGGCATCCAAGGACACTGTGAGGTGGGGGGGGGGGGGGTAAATCTACATCCTTGCTGCTATACATCTCCTCCCTCAGACCGGTTGGAGCAGGTGCTTCCCTTCTCTCTCTCTCTCTGAGGCCACTGGCCTCAGCTATCCATGACTCAACCCATGATGTTCTGGTTCTGTGTACAGTCTGGCGGCTCCACGTTCCTCACTGTGGGCCGATTTCCTGGCTCCCTGTGAGCGTCTGCGTCCATAAAGCAGAGAGAAGTGAACCAGCGGAGGCTCTGTCTGTTTGAATGTTACGCCTGTCTCACCAGTCTTTTTTTCCCCTTCTTTATACTTTATATATTCTTTATACTTAAAATTTCCAGTTACTAATAAAAATGCCTTTCAAATCAGATTCATGGGGTGAAGGAGAAAAATAGAAAGTTATAGCCACTAAATAGTAAAATAAGAAAAAAAAGCATGCAGAGATGCTGCAAAATCTGACAATAGTTTTATTTTTTTATTTTTTTTGACTCTCCATCAACATCCAGGCCTCGAATAGAGGAGCATGGTGAGGTTAGTATTTAACATTTTACAGAAACAAGACACTGTGGTCTACAGACCGGAGGTAGTCACTGGTCCCGAGACACTGATACTAGCCCATTGATAAAGAACTGTAATGGATTTACTATCAGGAGGTTAATTAGAGCATGCTATGACCCAATTACATATTAGCGCAGCGGTGATAGCATTGGGAGAAATCACGCAATACACTAACATCGTGACTCATTTGAATCCTTTTGCCTAATTAAAAATCCGGTTTATAGATCATACGTCGCTGTGAAACACGAAGAGACTATTTATTTCTGCTACTTTGCTTTGGTTTGTGTTTCCTTAAATTCGTTTCCCTTAAGTTGTATTTATTTTTTAAATCCAAATGCTGCCCAAGGCTGAGTTGTCAGACATCTGTTTTTCACATCTGCATCAATACGCGAGTCCATTTGAATATGGTTCTTGTCATTCGAGCGTCCACTCACTTCATTGTCTGTGGCTCCCCTCGCCTTCTTCTACTCACGAGCTCATTAGCGTTAGCTCATCAGCAGGGTCAACCTCTGAAAACACACATTACAACACAGCTAAAAGATCACATTACTCAATTTGAATAAATACAAGGCAATTTGTCACTGTCATGTCAGAGTCGCCTTCCTCGGTCTGCCCTGGCCGGCTCTCTCATCCTCCTCCTCCTCCTCTTCCTCTGCCCCGGCCCCGGCCCAGCAGCAGGAAGCGGTAATGGTGATTGTATTAACCCCTCGTGGAGAGCGCTGACCTTTGCTTCTGTTCAGCTGGCGGTAATAGTCAGACATGTTTTTATGTGTACTGTAGAGCGACTACAGGATTCAGCAAGTGTTAAAGCTGTTGGAAAAGTATGAATATTAAATGAATGTTCTGCCAAAAGTTTGGCTGAAAGTGGGACTCTGGTGGGGTCCAAAAAGGGTCAGGGTCAGGGACCCTTTAAAATCTGTCTTTAAGCACGTTTTGATTAGATGTGTACAGTTGTGGTGTTTTCGCCCACGAGCTGAGGGAAACATGGACTTTGTCATAAAGGTAGAAACATTTACTTTCAACACAAGGAATTGTAATTGTGAGCTAATGTGGAAATGATTTTCTCTATTTTCTCTGTTTTATGAGATAACAAGGCCTGCAAATGAAATTGAAAAACACTTAATTTGCCACATGAACAATCCTTGATGACACTATCGATTGTCACAAAATAAATCTGAAGGTAAAAAAACAAACATTTTGGAGATAAGGGACTTTTTTGGTCATTTCGGATATATCCATGTCTACATGTTAGGTTATGGACAATGACCCTGATGAAAATAAACCGGTGTCGGTGGAACCCAGAAGAGGAACAGCAGAATTCCCTATTAAAGGTCCCATATTATGAAACACTCACTTTTCCCATGTTTCTACTATTATGTTGATTTTGGGTCCTTACCAACCCCAAAACAAGCAAAATAAACCATCCAGTCAATCCTTCGTAGTTTGGGTAGATCTGTAATCACCTACTGAAACGCGTCTGGAAGAAATCCCTCTCGGCTTGACGTCAAGCCGGGCGAACGTGCTCAAGATGTGCATTGAAAAACAACAACAACCCAAAAACCCTAATATGGTCACTGACCTCCGTTCTTTTTATTTGTGATGCTGAACGTGACGCATCAGGGGAAAAATGAGGAAATTGAGCCTACCTGTGTAGAAAGGTGTTTAGTTTGTCCGCTCTGGGCTCCTGTAGAAACACGGCGGTGCAGCATGGGAGGCTGAGCATATGCATTTGAAATAATCATACTAAGTTAGCAAAGACACAACATGCTCAGTTTCAGGTGGTTATAAAATATGGCAAACATGATTCTGACTATTATCTTCCACACACACACACACACACACACACACACACACTGGGCCATTAATAGAAGACATGTGTGGCTGCTGTTTAAATACAGTATAAACCACACACTGACTTTTTCTAGCTTGCCAGAAAGGAACAGAACGCATTTAATAAAACTTCTTAAAGATGTGTGTGGGGCGGAAGTCACGCGGGGCACCTCGGAGCGCACGGGGGTTAGCACAACAGGTCAGACCTCCTGCAATCTTTCATCTTGCTATTCCAACGTCCCCCCATCCCTTCCAGCCTCTCCACTCCCCTCCTTTAAACAAATCCTCTTCTTTCTGACACACACAGGGCGCTGCAGTGACTTATCCAGAGCCTGACCTGTGTGGGTGAAACGGCCAAAGTCATCCTCTTGTAAAACTCCCCTTTTACTCTTTCTCCTCTCCTCTTTCTCGCTTCCCTCTCCTTTCTCTCCAAACCCCTCGGGAGACTCAGTGATAACTAAAGTAGACGGGAGGAGGAAGGGAGCGAAGGAGCGAGGGATGGAGTGGGGAGTGAGCGGGAGTTGTGATGTCCCGACTAAGGGATATTTAATCCTCTCGGTGAGGGGCGAGCCTCTCGCTTGCGCTGTTTGGTTTTGGGAGATCAAAGAGGCAGTTGAGATCCTGGCGGGACCCTCGCTCTCTCTCCTCCTGAGTGGACCAGAGCCTCTCAAACACACACAGTTAAGTCCTTGGATAGCAATGTCGGCGCTGGTGGCGGTAATGAGGCAATGATTGATGGGACGCTATGCTTCTTTATTGCTCTGCAGCACTGTCCTGAACCACCGCCGTGGGGCTGGAGAAATATGCTGTTAGAAGAAAGCCCACCTTTCACTTCTCTAATTTGCTACATGTTCTATTCTGGATTAAATAGTTATGATGCATGAACTTCTTTTTTATGGACATGGTAAAATATACCTTTTCTGTTGGTTTTGGACCAAAGCATGGATGCATTTAGGACGTGTCACTCATTCTGCTTTTGGTCAACCACATGCAAGCACGCTAAACAAAGATGGAGAAGATGCTAAACACTAGAGTGAAGCATGAAGGTGTCACTATCAACGTATTAGCATGTTAGAGTTAAGTTCTCGGCAGCAGTTGGCCTACCGAGATAGACAGAGCTTGCTAGCATGGCTGTAGACTCACACTTGAATCAGAAAGACAAACGTTATTACCTGTTGGAGGGAAGTTATGTTTTTCTTTTGTGCTTTTGCTGAAAGCTGAGACAGCAGGTTTAAAAAAAGGAAAATGTTAAATGAATTAAAATCTCTCAGACTTTAACTCTTAGGGAATTTTACTCCTGTGTCCTCAGAGCCTGCGAGATCTGAATATTCCTGCTCTTGGATGATCACGATTTAGCCTTTTAAAAATTGACCCTTACACAAATTTCGATTTTACAAAAATTTCGATTTCACACACACGCACAAAAAAAAAATCTGCTGTATGAATTATGAATTTTGTATTTTCTTTTAAGGTTGGTAAGCCATGCTACACCAAACTTGACAGACACGAATGCATCCATATGCATCAGATACCTATAATAATATAACAATATGGGAGTATGAAATTGTGCATAATCATCATTTATGGTAGCAACAAATAAATGACTGTTCATTAACATTGACTGTTCATTTTTTAGCAAACATTAAAACAGAAAACAAAGAATAATGCTAAACATCACACATTTCTGTTCTGGTATGATGAATATTAAACTGATTGCTAAAACCTCACGATACATATAATACAATGCATTTTGCTTTTTGCATATCCATTAACAACATAAAATACATCACGTTGTCTACAGCACGATTGGCAGGTATAGTGTGAGTAATGTTTAGCAAGCTAATGTAGGTCCTGTAACAGCAGATGTTTTCCTTTAAGGTTTCTAAATAAACATGTTTAAAGAGTCTGAATGTTCTCACCAGAGGCTTTATTACTTTTTGTTTGTCTTCTGACGCTAAAAATCATTTCCACATTATTTAAGTTAGTTTTGTTTGCGTTATTGCTAAAAAGAGGTTTTCTGAATCAATGGTGTGAGGACATTTCAGCGCTTTCTGTTTCATCGCCCTTTGGGGGTTTGTCACAGTGGTAGCGAAAAAAAAAAGAAAAAAAAACGGCTGGCGATAACAAAAGTGATGATTCCAGTCTTTCCTCTATTTGTGTTCTAATTTTCTACCAATCCACTGAAACACACACACAAAGACTCACACGCTCACACACTCCCGCACAAACGTAAACCCGCGGCTCCCCTGCCACTCGGCTTCTGAGGTTTGCAGGTCTCAGATAGGAAGCCTCTGAAATGAAAAAGAGATAAGAGTAAATAAACAAACAAATACAATAAAACCGAATTTGTGCTGGTTCAGTGCTCGCATGTGGGGATGGGATGGGGGGGGGGGAGCGCGCTCTGCAAGGCCTGTCGACAAACCCCACAAAGATGCGTTCTCAATAAAGGTAAATACCTAAGTGAATTCATGCTAGTTCCATTTATTCAGTGGAATCTGTTGAGCCTGTGCGCTGATAGCGAGACGCACCATTTGGCTCTCTAACAATGGAGCTATCGGTTACCGCCTCTTCTGTTCTCTCGATAGGATCTCCGTCCATCTTATGCAACTGAATTGATACAAAAGCAGGCATTTTATTTCCATCACAATAATTCCGTTTGCCGTTTGTCAGCTAATTCTCAGTGGCATGCTGAGCTGCCTCTCAGCCCATCGCTGAAACCTTAGCAGAGGATCCATCCTCTACCAAATGTTCATGCCTTTAAAGCCCTGCCACAGGCTTTGATGTGCACCAACGCCAACATGCCACTCCAGCAGCCTTTCCTCCTCAGATGTTGCTTAATTACATAATCATAGTCTGTTAATTACCTCATCAGTGCTGCATAATCCCATGGTCAGTGTCTGAATGCCATGTATCAAAGCGGAGTCAGCATCTTTCATGTGTTTTTGTTGTTGTTGTTGTCCTGATTACTGAATTCAGCTCCAAGTAGAAATGCAAGGATGACCGGTTGCGGCAGCAGGAAGGTTTCAGTCGGGGCTGCTGCTTGATGGAGTTTCCCTACCCGGTATTTGTTTCACATGTGGCCCAAATCCTGCTGCTGGTTTTCCTGGTAATAAGCACAGCAGACGTTTGGCGCAGAAGAGCCATGTCAGAAAACAAAGCACTTTGAGAGAACTATATGAATTTATTGAGGGTTTTTTTTAGAATTAATTATAAAATATTTCTCAATTATTATGTGAAATGTAACTTTCAAAATCCTAATCTCTTAGGATGCTATCTGGGAATAACAGACTCTATTGGCTGATATCTGTGTGTTTATGCTTGTTGTGCATCCGATGAGCCCCAGAAATCTGTTTTCAGTGAGGAGGTGATAATTAAGGAATAATTGGAGAGGCCAGAGAAACATGCCTAAATGATAATTCACTTGGAATGTGTTAATCTGTGTTAATGCATGCACAGATGTTAATGTGGACTCCACGTTGGGCTGTTGTGTTGTGCTTTCCCTGCGTGGATGTGTTCTCCCCCTCAGTCAAGTTGGGGGGGGGACATTTCCATTTCTGCAGCTAACTCTGCAGCCTTTTGAAGGAAGCGTTTTGCCGACTTTTATCTCTCAGTGCGTCTGCAAACTAATTAAATTTGTTTTCTCTCGCCCTCTCTCTCTCTCTTTCCTTCAGGCAAATATTTGTTTCCTCAGAAGTGAGAATGGGCAAACCTTCCTCACTGCTCCATATGCTGCCAGCTGCCAATCAAGTGGGCTGGAACCCTGAAACTAATAGCGGACCCCCTCCTCTCTCCTCTTCCTCTCCTTCAGCAGAAAGGAAAGAAGTTGGCGAGGGGGGGGGTTCAGGAAAATAAAGACATTCAGAAGAGAAGAAAGAGGACGGTTGAGACACGAGCTGACAGCAAGATCTCTTATGTCTGTCCAAAGAGCGCTTCCTGCCTTCGCCCTTTATTTTTATTTCACTTTAATGTATGTATTTATTTATTGTTAAAATGGATCTGAACTGGATTACATGTGTTTGCCAGGCTGTGTGTGTGTGTGTTTGTGTGTGTGTTTCTAGTTCTCCTTTTCTATTTTTGCATACATAAAGTGTGTGCTCTTATTAAAGACACATCCTTCCTCACACACCTTCACGCAGACAGATTATGTCTCAGACAGTCAGAGCTCATGCTTTCAATTAACCTCACAAAGACAGGATCACTGACACACACACACACACACACATCTGATGATGGAAATAGCAGAAGAGAATGTGTGTGTGTGTGTGTGTGTGTGTGTGTGTGTGTGCTTGATATCTATACAAGCAGGATCAGCTACAAGGCATGATTAAAGATATTCAGGGTAACCTTTTAAAACTGTATGTTCTCCCCGTGTCTGCGTGGGTTCTCTCCGGGTTCTCGCCAGGTTCTCCGGTTTCCTCTGCACCTCCAAAACTAGAAAACAACAATCAGAGATTGCAGACCTTCGCCTCCAAAAGACTATTCGATCTTGTGAGACAGTAAACAGGGCTTCCGGATCAGAGGGGCCAAACCTGCTCTAGCTTGCTGCTCCGGAACGTACTACAAGACACTTTCTGGACTCTTTTTCCCATCATGCCATTCGTTTTCCTCCCTCTTAAAGTGACAGTTTACAGCACAGGCACAATTCCAGATGTAAAAATAATTCTAGAATCTGAATCCAGATGAAGTGAATTAGGTGAATTTGTCAAACCAATTTTGTCCATAGGTGTGAGCCTGTGTGTTTGATTGTCTTTTGTGCGGCTCCACAATGAGCTGGCGTACCCCGCCTCTCACCTGTAGCCAGCCGGGATAGACCCCTGGAGAACCTGTGATCCACAAGATGGATAAAGTAATTGAGACGATTGAGGTCGCCTCGCCTACGAGGAAATTGATGGATGGATGGATGGATGCTCCTGCTACATCATACAGTCTGTATACACCATGATGTGTTCAATCAGACGCATGCATTTGCATTTTAAATGAGCATAATGTGAGATGTAACAAAAATGATATAAACTAAAGTTCATGTATTCAAATTTCCACCATTTATTTGGGCAACATTTTCGGAAAGTTCAATAAAAATGTATTTCAACAAATGAAGATCGTTTCATGGTTTGCGCTTTACGAGGATGATGTTGGTTCCGTACGTCACTGGATGTCGAGTGTGTCAAAGCTGGTAGGATTTGCGTCTTTAGATTTTAGTGAGGGCCTCATCGAGCAACATCTAGCAGGACAGGGGGACTTCTAACCTGTAAAAACTTTACGAAGGCCGGGATACAATTTTAAGTAATGTACTACTCTGCGTTTGAGGATCCAAGACAAGAATAAACTTCTTCATGAAACCCAGATTGAAAGATTAGCCCAAAATGTTGGGTAGTAATGAGTAGTTTTGATTATTATAACGTTTTTCCGTGTTGTGTTTTTCTCATAATTTTCCCTTTATTTTTTTAATTGGGGGGGGGGGGGGGGGCAGCAGCAGCAGCAGCAAGTTGTTGTTGCTGATGCTGATGCTGAGAAAAACATCATCAGCAACAACCACAATGGCGGACATCAACTGCCCAGAAGACAATAACATTTAAGAGGAACGGTTACTGCTGGAGATAAAGAAACCGACGGCAACGCACTGGAAGGGCCATCTCTAACCAGAGGTGGAAAGGTCGAATGCCTCCCACCTGTCATCCACCAAAAATGCAGCCTCAGAACCCCCCCCCCCCAGAATGTTTCCCCACAATTCACACTTTGAGTCAAGTTTCCATTTTTAAAGTAGCCGCGATCACTTTGTCAGGTGGGAGAAGAAAACTTTAGTTGTGTGTGGCCTCCCTTTTTGTTGCCAGCTTTGAGCTAGTTGGTAACAAGTTGCAGACACGCACACGCACGTGCACACACACACACACACACAGCAGATGTAATCGGCTCACTAGTGGAGGTATAAAGGAAAGAGAAAGAAGGAAAGAGCTCTCACCAAGTGTGTCCCCCCCCCACCCCTCTTTGACTGGATTAGAGTCCACCAGTGTTCACCCCAGGTGTTCTGGAGGACGGATGGGTGGGGGTGGTGGGGGGGGGGGGGGGGTCCACAAAGGGTCAATTTTCCCCACCTAGTGTAAGACAGTATCCTCCTGTTTGCTGACTGACACATCACACATGCAGGACCTCCAGCAATGAGTGGGAAATTAGCAGCAAGTAATGCTATACACTACACACACACACACACACACACACACACACACACACGCGCCTACACACACACACACACACACACACACACACACACACACACACTCATTACCCCTAATCAACAAGACGTATGCTCTTCCAGTTTCTTGGGTCTGTTGGGGTTAATTTGCAAGGCATTTATTACTTTATTATCGTGTCATATCTTTATTCACACGATGCTGGCAGTGCCATATTGTGTCTAATATTACAACGCTATAATTGGTGACACTTTGTGTGCGAGATTATTTCTTCTTTAAATGAAGTGATAGTGTGTTTCCATTGTTGTGGATGACAGGGGAGGAGACATAAGAGTTAATTAACTGTGATTAGGAGGCAGTGCAGTCGCTGAGCAAGCTCGGGTTCTAGCTGGATACTCTGCTCTGTAATTGCTTCCTTCACTTCCCTTTCCCTTTCACTCACTGCCTCCTTTCTCCTCTCCGCGCAGACTCTGAAAGGAGCTGGAGCGCCATCTCCTGGGTGACGGGTGTAACTCAACCACATGCATGCTTGCCAAAGGAGTTGGGCCACAGCTCGGTAACCCTTTCACACACAGCTGGATGTTAGAACCTCACATGGCTGATTTGTTGGGAATGCCTCATCTAGATTGTAGGGATGCGACCTTCATTTCTTATAGTGTGGTGTCAAACACTGACTACAGTCAGAGATAATCTCTTCATCTCCAGGATTGAAAGTAGAAAGACAAATAAATAAATCAACTTTATCACAATGATTAATCCACAGTATAAATATTAGCATGTCGACATAAAAGTTATTGTATCCAGAAAAAACACGCATTTCTTCTTGTTACTTTTTTTGTAAAATAAATATTTAGAATATTTTTTTAGTAATCTGTCATAAACAAGTTAACCCAAAGCATAAAACATCTCCAGTGCCGACGCACTGATGTGTTTCCATCAAATATGTTCTGGTTCCACAGAATAATAGAGATGTTGCTGCTAACAGCCAGGAACAGCTGCAAGGCTGTGTAACGTGGTTCCAATGAGAAAGGCCTGTAGCTTCCTGACCGAGGCGTTCTAATCGGAACGACCGCACTGCTGTTGATTATTTTATTAATTAAATGAACAGCAAACTGATTTTTCCTTTTATGATTTGGGAGATTTTCAGAAATGCAAACACAGGTTATGGACGCCAACATGAATCGAGGATTGATGCATACAGTTCATAAATATTGATCCTTAACTCCTTCTGATACATTATTTATTGCACAAATTCTGTTTGATGAAATTCACTGAGTGGCGGCACGGTGGCGCAGTGGTAAGCGCTGTTGCCTCACAGCAAGGAGGTTGCGGATTTGAATCCAACTTTTGGCCTTTCTGTAAGGAGTTTGCATGTTCTCCCCTTGTCTGCGTGGGTTCTCTCCGGGTTCTCCGGCTTCCTCCCACCACTAAAAACATACAGCTTAGGCGGATTGGTGATGCTAAATTGCCCGTAGGTGTGAGTGTGTGTGTGCTGATTGTCTGACTCTGTGTTGCCCTGCCCTGTGATGAACTGGCGGCTTGTCCAGGGTGTACCCCTGCCTCTCGCCCATTGACTGCTGGTATAGGCTCCAGCTTGGCCCGCGACCCGTTAACGGACAAAGTGGTTTGGAAAATGAATGTATGAATGAATGATTTTTATTTTATTTTATTTTGGCTGCAGCAAGGGAGAGAGGGAGATGTAGAGAGCAACAATCAGAGCAACATGGATACAAAGAGGCGCCAGGTCCAAACCAGTTAAATCACCTCGGTTCCACAAGATCAGTTTGGGTCACACAAAAGGAACCTTCCAATCACGATGGGTCCAGAGTTTCAGATGGTTGGAATACTCACCGAAAGAGAAATTCTTGCTTAAAGAAAAGGACGAATTTGTGAACGTTGGTGTCAAGAACCGGAATAAGGGCAGTCAGTGATATTTCAGTTACAAGCACTGGGATCTCAGTAGAACCAACAACCTCTCTGAAACGCACACACACACACACAATACTCAACTGAAGGACTGATTACGTTGATTTTTTTTTTTTTTACATGTTGAACTGGTCTTATTGAACTGATACCATGAATGTGTGCATTTAGTAAAAACTAATCTAAATAAGAGAAAATAGATAAAAACGTACATTTAAATAGGCCTCACAGAAAATAAAAAGACTTAGAACATGATGAAAATAAGAAACAGAGGATCCTAAAGAGAATATAGATTTGAATAATAAATAGTACTAAACAGGATTCAGCCAAATACCTGGTCATTTTATGTAGTGCTTAATATTGATTTATTATTTTTAATTCATTAATTTAATATTTATTTTATTATGTCCTATTGTGTCATTTTGTCCGCGTCTACGTCCAACAGTTCATGTCCTCCCATTTGTCTGAAGTCTTTGTCTTGCCTGCTAAATTCCAACTGCTGTTACGAGTCTAGAGTTTGGCCTAGCGCTTTCTGTAACGTCTAGCGTGCCACACGAATGATGAGGACGATGAGGATGATGACATGAGTAATGTGTCGACTCGGCACAATATTAACTTTATCTCCAGCAGTCACGGCAGCAGCGAAAACAATTCTGCTTGCACCTCTAATCACTTTAATTTGTCATTTTTTGATGTGAAATACTTGGAAATCCTCTTCATCAGCAACCAGGCTGTTGCAGACAAACTACACATGTAGTTTAATCGAGTGAGTACGTGTGTGTGTTCTGTGATTGATAACCGCCGCCGGTAGAGATGGAAGCTGATTTGTGTGATTGAGAGTCCATCGGCTTGTTTCCGCCCACCGTTCATTCAAAGCGATGAAGGAGGAGGATGATCTAATGGATTAAACATAATCACAGGGTAGTGTTTCCTTTTTTTGGGGGGGGGGGGGGGATAAGACAGTGGAAATAAGTGAGTGATTCTGTGTGTGTGTGTGTCAATAGATTATGGATTAGGAGGTGGGGTTACTGAATGAAAAGCGTCTTTAAACAGCAAGGGCGTCGACAGAGACGCGGAATAGTTTGAGGGTGGAAAATAAAGCGTGAGGCTTCCAGGGAGGGGCTGAAACGTGATTGGGGTGAAGGAGGCAGGTGGCCGGCCTGCTGCACAACAACCAATCCAATCCACAAACAGCTGTTCATTTGTCAAAGACCCATGTGCCCCCCCCCCCCCCCCCCCCTGCTATAGCGTAAATTCACTATCTATCTCCCTCTTCAGCCCCACCTCCAGCCTCCTTCTACACTTACACTCCTGTCTCCCGTCCATCCAAGTCCCCCCCCCCCCCCCACACACACACTCCTCCTTCCCTCCATTCCATTCCAGCCAGCCTTCTTTCATATCATGTGCCAACAGCAGGACAGGGAAGCAGCCATGGACTCCAAAAAAAAATCAAAAAACAGAATAATGACATTAGAATGTAACCAAATGAGAGAATATTTTATAACCGGACAATTTTCTAATTATTTTTTAAAGAAACCCAAAAAATATACATTTTTTTACTGCCGCCATCACATCCACAGAGAGCTGTTAATATCGATCCTGTCTCTCAGACGGTATTTACATCCTATGAGTCTCAGTTGCAGGACATTCAAAGGTCAGCGCTTCCTTGCAGAAGACTTATTTGCCGGCACACAAGGCACGGCCCACCATCATGAAGACCAGGCCCGAGACCAGCTCCAGAGGCACGCCCGCCGCCGCCGCCATGAACGACAGGCCGTAGAACACCGAAACCTCTGCGTGTGGACACGCCTCTCCTCGTTCCTGCAGGACGTAGCGCTTCACCTCCACCGCCTCCATCCACAGCACATAGAGCAGCAGCATGAGCAGGAACAGGCAGGCTGGGGGGAGGGGGGAGGGGGGGGGGGGGTATAAAAAGCATTAGAGAGGGAGATCCAGATCGGGGCTATCAAACACCAGAGGCATGCTGCTACCCTTCTGGCTGTTGTTGTGGTGACAGTCCTGCACAGTGAACTATCTCTGTGTCGGTCTGTGTGTTGTGTGTGTGTGTGTGTCATGTGTCAGGCGTTAGCAGCTGACGGCAGCAGCAGCGATGGCTGCTTCATGTGGCTGCGTCCCAGCACGGCAGAAACATTCCACTCTGTACGTAAACAGCGTTAAGGCCACGATCCTCCACGCATGTACCAGCGGCGATGAGAAGCCCCGCCCAGCTTGTACAGTTTGTGGCTGATGAAGGGACGCCGCAGACCAAGAGGAAGCCTCCAGCCAGAGCCGCAACCAGGCCCAGGATGATCAGCACCGTCCAGAAGCCCCGAAGCACTGCAAGAAATCAAGACAACTGAGCTTCCAATCCGTGTGTTCATCTTTAGCCTTATTTTACTATACTTGTAGACCTGAGTTATAACTGAAGGACTTTTTCTACCACATATGGGGAATTTTTCATTTGGAGGTTTTCAGTCAGGATGTGTGTGTGTGTGTGTGTGTGTGTGGGGCTGCCGGCGATACTTTTAACCATTGACCTCAGTCATTTGAACCCGTGACCCTTCAGCGTCTCACTGCAGCATTATCAGGTTGGGATTTTTGTCATTTAAGCTCATTTTACGGTTTTACTCAGTATTTCTGCTTGTGTGTGTGTGTGAGAGGGTTATTGAAGTAATGTCAATGTGGAAAATACACAGTTTGACAAAGTAGTCGTGCCTGACTCAAAGGTTGGTGGGGTTTATGTGTTAAAATCATATTAAATACATTTTCCAGTAAGCAAAGAAGATCAAGTTTACATTATCAGCAATAAATAGTCAAAGCAACAGGAAAAACAGATTTCTGACTGGAAGGAGGCTTTAAAGGCCCATCGAAACATTCGGTCAGCTCTAAATGTCCCATATGAAACCATCTGCATTGATGTCTTTGGCTGTGAGCGTGTTACCTGCTGTAGCATCGTATACTGGATGAGGCACCTGTCCCAGTGCCACAGGCAGTGGGAAGAGGTAACCATGGACGCAGATCTTGGATTCTGGCTGGTTTGCTGCATGAAAGGAAATAGATCGAAATAACTTGGATAAATATGTACTAAAGGACATAAACAAGAGCCACATCTGGAGTCAAGCCCATGAACACATTCGTCTTGCTCGCCTCCTCTCATTTTCTACACCAAATGTCCAAACGTTCAGGGTTTCACGTTCCCCCGTACTCGTTGGAATGTCGAACAGACCGCACCGCAGCGCCTGAGACGTGCAACCACATTGGAAAAGACCCAATCAAAGCATTTTTGAGGAGGCCCGATGTATACGTACTGAAGAGAGTGGCCAGGACCGGCTGTGCCGTGGGCTCCACCTGAAACACGCATCGCCAGAAGAAGCCCTCGTGGTGCAGGGTGAGGAACGGAGGAGAGCCGGTGACGACCTCCGCGACCCAGATCTAAACGAGGGAACGAGACAAGCAGTCAAACAGAGGAATGGACGCAATGTGATGAAGGTGGCTGGACCTTCATCCCTGTCAGCTGTCCTCATCACGTCGGCGCTGACGTGCTCCGTGTGGTTCTGGTCCCACGGCGGCTTCAAACCTGGTTCTTATTATTATGGGGTTTCGGGGGGGGGGGGGGCTTGTGAAACATGCACGCAGTGGCACGCTGCCCTCCATTTGCTTGTCAGAAATATGATTGATGGCGGTGAATAGTGCGACTTTAATCCTCCGCTTTCATGTTTAAATGTCAAATAAAAGACGTTGTTGTGTTGTGATGTTAGGGAGGGGCTCACAGTGGGGGGGGGGGGGCTCGCTTAGGAATGCATCCCCTACTCTGCATTCTGGGAACCTGAATACGCCATGGAAGAATAAAGTTGAAAAATTAAAGGGGAGTTGTACTCGTGAAAATCTTTGTCAGTGATGCCGTGATGATGTCATCAGGGTTATTTTAACATGGGGGCCTGCTAATACTTTTTTTTTACAGTTCATTTGTGAAATAAACGACCTTGCGCTCGTAGGAAACGTTGCCTCTCCTGTTCTATGCATCTAAACCTTTCCCCATGATGCTGCGCTGTCACATGCGATCCTCGGCTGGGGGGGGGGGGGGGGGGGGGGGGGGGTTCAGTCAGAGTAACGGAAGTGCAGCATATCAACCGAAGAGAAAGTCACAGTTGCAAAAATCAAACTAAGGGTGTGGATTCCTTGACCTCTGCTGCAAAGACTTGCTGTACGCCCCCCTGGCCTTAGAGCAAGACCTATTTTGGTACTTCTTTAAATACCTTGTAGTAGCATAGCTAGCACACCAACGCCTCCCTCATCTGATCATGTTCCCACGCGCCCAGAAGCTCCTCGTGTGATGCTGGTGTGTGCTTGACGAGATTGAGGTCAATTTCTGACAGCAAGCAGTTTGCATTCACCCGAAGTAACTCTGAAATGAAATCCACACTTTGTGTCTGTCCTACCTCCGTCCCATTGGCATCTTTCTCTCCTGTCAGCGTTATTTGTGTCGGCCACGTATACGGTCCACAGTTGTCACTGGCCACCAGCCAGTAGTCTGTACTAAAGGCCAGGAAGAAACACAGAGTCCCCACTGCTCCGAAGACGCCCCCAGCCAGGGCCGCAGCTCCCACCCTCATGACTCCTGATTAAAGCCTTCCTCGCTGTGCTCCTTCTCCACGGCTTTCAGCCTTTACGTCAGTTGCTCCTCTGCACCTCAACGCCGTCCACTCTGCAGCCACTCCAGCCCGAGACAGAATAGCCTGGCCTCTCCCCGGCACTCCCCGGCACGCAGGGAGCTGTGGGGGGGGGGGGGGATACAGACACCTCAGTAAATGAGGGGGCCGGGCCGGCGGGACAGAAGTTATTTTAGGCAGCGGTAATCCTGTCCTCATCAAATTACCAATGGGTGTGCTGTGGATTTTTAAACAAGGAGAGGCATAACTGGTTGTGTGTGTGTGTGTGTGTGTAGGTGTGTGTGTGTGTGTGTTTAAGGTGGATGGCGAGTATTAACAATTGTCTGTGAGGTGTTTCTAAGGTAGGTGTTACACTTTGAGAATAAATTAAACTGCAGACGCAAATGACCCTTAAACGTCCCTCAAAGGTGTCCAAAGTGTGTCAGACTCCTCCACAGGAAGCTTTATTGTTGCCGGCAAACACTCAAAATGATGAATTATTTAATCCATTATAATAGCTTTATTTATACGGTTGCGCTTAGCTTTCATCGGCCCAGTCCTGACTGCACAAATCTATGACTAAATAAATAAGAGGTACTTTACGGAGTCATTTTGAAATGACTGACGCCACTTAAGTCATATGTCGAAAGGCTTTTTTTCCTGAGTCTTTCTCACAGTCTGTCTTCGTGGCTGCTTTTCCCTCCCCAGAATAAAGCGGAGTTTGTTCCTTCGGGGTTCTTTCCACAGGTCACTTTGCGGAGAGACCGGGTCATTGCTGGCAGCTGGATCTGCTGGCAAAGTCTGGGCGGAGGCTGCTGCAGGAAATGAGTCCTGGAGGACGGACGGGCCTCGGGAGTATGGAGCAGGACGGCCAGGAAGTCATTCCACAAAGTCAGAAAGAGTCATACCGTAGCTGCAAAGGTCAAAGGTCAGCATGTAGGGACATGGAGGAGACGAGTGAACACTAACTCTAATTAAAGGGCAGCTCGGTGTGTGCTCACATGGCAACAGCACTGTCATGGATAGACTTATTAAATCTCAGCCTGGCCAAGCTTCAGTCCTGTCAGCCTACCTGTGGAAAGGTTTTTGATCTTAAATCTTTTTCTAATTTAGGAAAATCAACCTAGAAGTCAGTTAATGAGAGCAAAAGTATTGTTGCATGCTATTTTCTTCTGTTCTGAATGTGACGTGTGAACGTTTGCACTGAACTGTAGCCAGCATGAGCGCCATTGTTTGCAACTTCCTGTAATATAGCTTCTGATAAATTCCTATCATGAGGATGATCATTTCTACAAAGTGGTTTGCGGTTTAGTGATCCAAACTCGACGTATTCCTCAGCTGCCTTTCCTGTATTCTTTTAGTCTGAAGTAAGTAGACGAACTAGACAAGACTCGCTCTCTGCATTGATTAAAAAAACACAAGAACTCTTATTTCTAGAAACAGCCATTCTACTCCACGGCAGCATTTAGTGTACCAACTTTAAGAATCATAACGTTAAATTCATCTTTGGGACATCAGTGTGGTCCAGGCTGGAAATGTGTTTAATTTGTGTGTTTTTTTGTGCGTATTCATTTGTCCTTTGTCACCTGTGTCAAACCTCTGCCTCTGCGTGAGCCACTGAATTCTCCCACCTCCCACTGTCATAAAGGAAGTGCAAACAAATTCTCACACACTCACTCCCATTCTCCTTTTTCATTCTCATTGTCATTCTCCTCATTCTGATTCTTATTCTTAACCTGATTCTTGTTCTCATTCAAATAATCATCTCTTGTTTTCATTCTCATCATCCCTATTCCTATTGTCCCCCCCCCCCCCCCTCATTCTTATTCTCATTATTCAGGAAGGATCTCCCTAGACAAGATTATCTGATTTACCGGTCATTTGTTTTTGGTAAACTTTTTACTCACAAAAGAGACCTATGAGAGAAGATGAGACTTTGTGTCTGTATTGTGAAGCTGTAGGGATTCTGTAGCTGTGTGTGTGTGTGTGTGTGTGTGTGTGTATCTGTATAATGCATGTCCCTCTCTGGCAGAGGGTGGTGTCTGTGAAGGGGCGTCCACGGAGCATGCAGCATGTGTCTGCTCGAGTTACAACAAACACAAGTAGTGCAACACCTCAGTGCATGTTCAGTGATTCCTTAAATAAAGCAGAGCTCTGCAAATGGTGCGTTTACCTTGTCATTGACGTTTTGCATGGGTTCCTAGAGAGAATACGCCTGATGTTGTCCATGTCCTCTGATAAGAGGGGCCGGCTCTGCTCTAAAAGTGAAATATCGATATTCAAAAACAATGTTGTTTCAGTCATTTGACGTCTGGAAATTGTCGAGGGGAGACATTCTGGAGCTTCTGACTTTCAAACAGATACAGAATTTATTTAAAGGGAGGTCTTCATCGCATTTTAGGAGACAAAGCACTGAGGAGCACTGACAAAATGAACACAGTATGTCCTCACAGTGGCGATGCCCCCCCCCCGCTCCCTTCTCTCCTGGTAGAGTCTGAGGATACTGCAGCGAGCATGATGATCCTCATAAAACGACGAAGGTGCTTCCGGTTTAACTGCTCACATCTCACACAAACATGCACAGGAATGTAAGATAAACATAACCATGATGGTGGAACTAACGAAACTGGTCAGGAAGTACTGCATCTGGTATTTGCTGCCATCTATTGGAGGTTTAGAAGAATAGTTTATGGGGAAAGATGAAATACAAGCGGGGGTGCAGTTTACATGAAACATAAAAAACCAACTTGTCTTTCCAGTAGTGCCGTCTCCAGCATCCAAACACATCCTCTATTCCTGCCAGCAGGTGATCAATGAGCTACAAGATAGATAACAGACAAAAAAGGACACGTCGGTTATTGATTCTTTTATTGTGTGAGTATAATCAGATAGCTAGGGCGAGGTTCATTTTCACAGATAATAGGAAACATGTTCTGGAAGCCATGACATCAGTGCAATATGAAACGAAACGCATTGTGCTGGTGGATGGGTTGTTTTGGTTATTGCAAATAATTAAATACAATTATTGCTGAAGATTATGTTGGTTATTTAGAAAATGAAACATTATGACAAATCTTGATGACGTTTTCATAAAATGGGAATGTTGCCAGGAACATATGATTCGATTTTGAATCTCGCCTTTTAGTTGAGCCAATTCCACACCAGAGCTTCTGATTTCTTACCTCTGACAAGGTTGTGTTTCCGGGTGTCTGTTTGTTAGCAGGATTACAGACAATCCGCTGGAAGGATCTTGGTGGGATCGATCTTAGATCCCATTACATTTTGTATCTGTCTGGATACAAAAAACATCCAGATGTTCCCATTTACTTATAATGGAGGCTTTTTAAAAAATGATATTTGGAAAATATGCTTTAAATTCACTCACTAAAAAAAATCACAGTCATAAAGGGGGTCTGATATGAACTATCATGTACAATGTCTTCTGGATCTGATCCAGAATGAGGTCAGGAAATAAAATATATAATTTTAACATTGAAAACTTAATTTACACATCAACTCTGATTCACTTTTACTTTTCATGGTTGGTGTTTAAAGATACCAAGAACAATTTAGAACCTTTTGGTGATGATCCAGATCACCATGTGGACGGTGTAAATCCAATTAGGAGGGGAATGAGCTGCTTGGCAGAGGTCTGCGCTCTCTGAGAGCTTTTCTAGTTTTAAATTGAGAAATGGCTGAAACTACAGACCAATAAAAAATAGCAAATAATAAAAACATTCAGCTCAAAAATAGGGTTGTGAGTCTTTTCCTGAGGTAATTATCAGTCGGTGTTTGATAGATTAATTCTGATGAAACCAGCATGTCCATTTATTCTCCTCTAGCAGTGGTTGGCTCAGCATCAACAGAGAGGTTCGCCACATTTAAGATTAAGACTTTATTTAGGCCTCAGATCAAGGGCAGTTCTGGGTTTGAGTCCAGATCACATGTGTCGGTTCTTCCCTCCGGGCGCCCTGAGTGCGTTTGTCTCCATGTGTCGGACCCGAGATGATCTGGCGGCCTGTCCAGTGTGACAGCTGGGATTGGCTCCAACGACCCTGCAAAGGAAAAATTTATAGAAACCAGATAGTTGAACTATTCTGTTGTGTTTTAAAGTGCCACACACATTGTTCCACCCCAACAGGAATTTTCTCTCCTGTTGTCTAATTGTTAATTATTAGGTCAAATTATTAGGCTCCGCCTGCTTCACGGGTTTTCCTAAAAACATTAATGACAGCTCTGCACTTATTCCAGGGGGCAGCGAACACAATGGCTCTTTTTTCCCAGCGGCCATGTTGGCATGGCGGCGTTACCACTGTAAGGAAGGGCTGAGGCATAAAATATATAATAACAAATACATGTTGTATTTACATGTTCTTCCTGCAGCATTTCAGTCTCACAAGCTCGTTTGGAATTAATATCACTGATGCTCTTTCAAATTAGCTAAAAGCCCTTAGAACCTGATAGAGGCTTGTATGTGACAAAACTTTAAAGGCACTCCTGCATTAAATCTGTTTAATAGGCAAAAACATTTCTAGAAACTTTTTTTTTTGGTACAATATTTGGGAAGGGCAATAGCGTGTTAGTGGATGGTCAGGTAACCCTTGACCGTGACACGGAGACTTCTTTGTCTTTCGCATAACCCTTATATGAAAATCTGTATTGATATAAAATATCTTCTTTTCATTTGCATATTTGTAGTTTATGTTGGACCTCAGGGCGATAAGCGGCTCCTCATTGCGATGACTACCTGGTCAAAGAGTCCACATGCTGCGATGAAGTGGCCTTGGACACTTTGATAAGCGATTCTCGTGAAGATGGAATGAACAAAGTGAAGAAAGTGAAGTACATTCCTCTGTCAGGAAAAACCCAGTGACATGTCCTCAGACTATGAGAGGAAATGAATGTGAACGTCAGTGCTACAAACAACATAAACACACACAAAGCACCCTGATAGTATCTGGTTTGTCGGATTTCCTCACGTCAAAGGAGGAAATCATCCGAAACGGCATTTGCATTGTCCTTTTTGTTTTGGTGAACAAACCTTTTGACAGAAAAATAGAACATCTATCAGTTTGATCTTTGACCCACGTCCGGTTCCGGTCATGCAATCATGGCAGCGTCATTTAAAATGTGTGCCTTAGCTCATGTTTAATTAGCTAGCCCACTCCTTATTGTGTTTGATATATTTGATCTGCAGGGCCTCAGGATGGCCTTCTGCCATTATGCCGTGGATAGAATACATAACAGCATGAACCATTGGCTGCAAATATATCATTTTAAAAGTTCAATTCGGATTTCATAGTCATATGTGCACCTCGATAATATTGCAGAAGTTACTACTACTGTATTTTCGGCTTGTCCCATCAGGCCACAGCAAATCAACCTTCTCCACTTCACCCTGTCCTTTGCATCGTCCTCCCCAACACCAGTCACTCTCATGTCCTCCCTCACTACGTCCATGTATCTTCTCCTGGGTCGACCTCTAGCCCTGTTCCCTGGCAGCTCCATCCTCAGCATCCTTCTACTGATATAGTCCCTGTCTCTCCTCTGGACATGTCCAAACCATCAAAGTCTGGTCTCTCTGACCTTGTCTCCAAAACGTCTAACCTTCACTGTCCCTCTTATTGTCTCATTTCTAATCCTGTCCAACCTGGTCACTCCCAAGGAGAACCTCAGCATCTTCATCTCCTCCATTTCTAGCTCCGCCTCCTGTCTTTTCCTCAGAGACGCTGTCTCTAAGCCGTCCATCATGGCTGTCCGCACCACTGGCTTTAGACCTTTCCCTTCATCCTCGCTGACACTCTGCTATCACAGATAATATTGCACTTTAAAGAAGAGAGAAAAAAAGAAAAATAGTTACATCCTAGAAATATATAGAATAAAGTTCCACAAAGCTAAGTGTTTATATTATTTTCCTTTGTGTTGCTTCAGCTTATGTCCGTACTGTAAATGGAAGAGCTGCATTCATCTCAGACTTAAGTAATTCTACAATCATTTTTTTTAAATTTAAATACACCAGAACTAAATAGAAAGGCAATTTCTAGCTAAACAAACAAAAAAAGAATTTAAAGAAATGTCCAGTATATCCTTCATGTTTTTGTTTTTACACACATAATCCTGGTAGGATAGGTTACAATAAATTGAATATTTGTTTACAAGGCAGTGACAGTGAGCATTTTAGACTTTCACAAGACTGTAGGTCTATTACATATAATACATTCATTTCACGCACCCATTTACATGGTCTATAAAATAAAGTCTCACAGCATTGTTACTGTATGTCAGGTACATTTTGGATGGTTCAGTACCATAATTGAACAACAGATGGCGCATTAGAGCAGATGAATGAGGAGTCTGTTGACGTATAGCAACTAAACAGCCATTGTGTAAATAAGGGTAAACAGCAATAATAGAGTGCATCAATACCAATTACTGAACTGCGTTTTCAAAGCTTTTAATTATTCTTATTTTATCCATAAGTACAGTCAGAAATGGAGAAGAGGAGCAGCAACAGACGAGTTGAGCCTCACATCTCGTGCATTTTGCAGGGTGTTTGCACGACTGTATTCATTAAAGATGACGATCCTCTGAAATCCTCAGCAGTGGGGAGCTAAAGTTGGATGAGCAGGGAACTAAGTTCTGGGTGGTCAGATAATCAATTTTCTGATCACCTTCCCCTACAGATGCTTCTTCCAGACTGAAATCCAGGGAGTAGAGTCCCTTCCGCTGGCCGCTGGGCTTCGGCGGCGGCACCAGGACGTGCAGGAGGCTGTTCCCCATGTTGGAGTTGCATCGAGCCAAGTTGTCAGTCAGATGCTGCATGTAGACCTCATCCAGCTGTTTGTCCAGGAACCCATTCAGCACCGAGTTAGACATGGGCTCCAGCCCTGATCCAGGCAGGTCCAGGCTGATGTCGACACTGGCCCCCATGACCAGATAATCCTGCTCCGGATTTGTTGACGCAGCCTCACCTTGCGGTTCCTGCTGGACTGACCATTCAGGGAGCTGGCTGACGTCGGAGACGAAGCCGTTCTGGTCGATGATGACTCGCATCGCGTTGTGGGAGATGAGGCCTGGGTCAGCCACCTGTAGGTCTGGGTATTTCTCCAGGAGGCTACAGCTGTCTAAGCAAACTGGACCCAAGGTGGGGACAGGCGAGCAGCCAGGGATCGAGAGGCCTACCGGGCCTTGATGGACCACTTTCAGGTCCAGGCTTTGTGTGAGGACTAATTCTTCCTGGTTGAAGCCTGACGAGAGTAAATTAACTGATTAAAGAGGCATTAGCCAATAAAATCGTATAGTTTAGATTGTATCTGACAAAGAGCATTTTAGGCAACCAGATCCTGTTCAGTTAAATTCATGACATGAAAACAGTTGGAAGATTTTATTTGGCACTTTACCTGCTACGCCCGGATCGATCTGTAGGTCTGCAGAATTTGAGTCGCAGTTGAACGGAGCAGATGTGATTTTCCTCTCCTCTCTGTATGGCAGCGCTCTGAGAAAACCTTCAGCCAACATGGCTCAGAACGACGGTCCTCTTCTGTCTTCTTTCACCACGCTTTGCTTCTTATGGCCGTGAATCTTTTTTTTTTTGGTTAGGGGGAGACAATGACACTGATAAACTGTTTCACTTCTGCAACAGAGAAGTGGCCTCTCCGCCCTCATCACACACTTCCTGTATTTGTCTGTAGGGAAAATCTGAGTTCAGAGAAAAAAGGACGGCAAATGTACAAGACAACGAATGCATTCGATGCAAAAGTCCAGAAATACATCTTGTACACAGCAATTTATAGTTATACTAGTACATATTCAAAGTGAAACTACAGCATCATCGGCCTAATATACTTGAAAGTATCAAAAGTGAAAGTAGCTCAGAGTCATATGACTGCATGGCGAGATGGTTCCGGCTGAGTCGTGCTTCCCTGATGGTTCGGAGAGGTGCTTCTCTACGTTGCAGTTAGGCGTTCCCAAGAGATCGATCTGAGCTGGGACGGGACTCAGAAAGGGCAAATTCTGAATCCCAAAGATTCAATTCAGTTTTATTTATATAGCGCCAGATCACAACAGAAAGTCATCTCAAGGCACTTTACAGGATTAGCAGGGAAGGACAGAACCCTTTTGCAACAGAGGCAAGGAAAAGCTTCCCTTTAACAGGCAGAAACCTTGGACAGAACCTAAGGCTCATGGTGGACGGCCATCTGTCTGACTGGCTGGGTTGAGAGAGAGAGAGAGAGAGATTGACAGGTAGGAGAGTAAAAAACAAGGAGATGGATAGGGAAGCGATAGAGAGCAGGAGCAGACAAAAAAAAGATGTATAAATGCTAAAGGTGAGAGGATGATAAAGCTGTTTCCAATAACCTGGGGGAGCAGCTGTAGTTCAGGCTCTGGAGAGCTACCTGCCGTCTCCTTCACAGAGTTCAGCATCAGAGCGGCGCCGCCCACTCCACGTTTGAACCAATGACAGCACAGAGTTTTTAAATCCTTTATTGCGAACAAAAACAACAGTTTGCTATGAGAAGGCTGGAGACTACTTGAAACGTCTTTGACCGCGTGTAAGAGCGGTCGTAGACTTCTATTCCGATTTAGGGGCGATGTGGGTTTACGTAACAGAGACATTATCGGACGACCAAGCGAAAACGTAACAAGCACAACAGCAAATACGAAAAGAACCTCTGTTGGCAGGTGTGTAATTCACCTCGTAGAAAAAAAAGGGCTGCTACTGAAACAGCATTAAGACAATAGAACGTAAATAAGACAGAGAGAATGAGAGTTCACTTTCACAGAAGGGTGCTGCAGCTTTGGCGATGGCATGACTGACAGAAGCACAGCATTTAATTCCCTACTGGTGGAACCTGTTGAGCAACAACAACAGCAACAAGTGATGTGAATGTCAGGGAGGATGCTCTGTGACCTCATCGGACATTTCACAGCCGTGATCTCTGATGCGTCTGGTGATGGGTTCCCAGACAGGAAGCTACATGTTTGTGCAAATGGCTTGACTGACGTGTGGTTAGGCCAATAGGCTTAGTGGGCTGAGGCTAATGGGAGCAAGCTGGGCTACGTGGAGATACCCATAATGCTCTGCTTTAATAGCTACCTTCACTACAGCTGAAACGGCACAGCTGAACACAGATTAAGGGGAAAAACAAATCAGCCTGACTGATTGTACACGTAAGATGAGCGAAGTGATGCGTCCTTGTTTTGAATCGGTTCCGGGTCCGTCTGGGTCCAGGTCTAGCTTTTGGTACCGGCGTGAACCTGCTACTGCTGCGTTTTCTTCAGCAGAGCCATTGCCTCCTGGAGAGGAGGAAGAGGAAGAGGAAGAGGGACAGGGTGTTACATTAAAATGGAGGACATTGTCACAGTGCACAGTGAAATCTGTCTGTTTCTATGGGAACAGGCGCAACTCCCTGCTGTGCCTGTTGTGGCCAGGAGGAGGCGCCAGTGTGCAGCAGCAGGAGGACTTAACAGGCTCTCTGGGACTTACAGAAGGTATTACGTAATGTGTAGATTCACACAGAGGCCGGTGGTATGGAGGGTGGAATAAAGAACAGGTTCGTTGTTGGTGGGCTTACTTTGGAGCCTGGGGGGGCAGTCAGACCCAGAAACGCATAAACAGCATTCTCCTCTCTGGCATCAAAGAAGGCATCAAAGTTCTGAGGAGGATGGAGGGAGAATGTCAGATGCAGCACGACAAGCTTTTATTAATGTTTAATATCACTGGCAGCGGCAGAAATTCTCCGTGCAGTCGGAACCTTTCCTCCGTCACTTTGACCTGCCAGAATCCTCATGAAACCGATCTACATTTAATCCGCGGGGCTGGGCAGCAGTGATTTATTGATTTCATTAGTGGGGAAATTATTTTACTTAAAATATCTGTATAACAACCGTAACATGTCACAATATATAAAGACAGGTTATCTATAATATATATATATATATTCACATGTGAATAAACTTCAACAAGTTAAAATTCGAGTCCCAATTATAAGAATTAATGATACCATGAATTCCTTTTTCCACAGTAAGAATCGCTCTTTCCAATATTTGAATTACCATTGTAAATGTAATTTCTGGTCCAAAATACCACCCAAAAAATAACTTTTCAGATATGCTTCTCTAATATGCAGATCATTTCCTTATCGGTGGAGCTATTTGTTCAATCTAATCTGATAGGAGACGATTGTCTCTGAGAATGTAACCCAGATTAAACAAATACAATCGACTGCAGCCCTTCCCTTTTCTTCATTTCCCCACACACATATATTACAGCTAGTTCTTTGTCTGTGACATTCAATCCAACCCTTCCAGTTCAAAGTTAGCGAAGCAGCATTACATCTAAGTGAGTCTAAATTATCGTCTGCTAGCATTGGGTTGAGCTGATCGATATCTATTAAATTGTTTGATTCCACCAAATCTATCGCCACGCATGATACTTTATGGAATGGCGTCCAAAAATATACACTTTGTCATCAGAGTAATATGATGGTTGAATTAAACTAAATTGAAATAGTTAGGCACAAAGATAGTGAATGAAGAGATACTTGACTCCACAGCGATCCTCGTCCATTTCCACGGGCATCACAAAGACGCTGGAAAAATGACTACAAGAAAACTCAAAACAATGACCTGAATGACGCTAAAACATGCTGGAGAGAAGAATGATCGGTGATCGATGACAGGTAATAACTCCAAATAAATTGATCACTACCTTCACCTTTCACAGTAGGCAAAGTGATTTGATCTTTAGCTAATTTAAATACATATATAAAAAACATTGTTTATTGCCATTTTTAATCCATTTGGTTATTCACATGTTATAAATGTCAATAATTGCCCTCTTGTCCCCGTAGTTGTGCTGTCTCTCCCTCTGTTTGTCCCCCTTTCTGTCCACGGCGCTGCAGAACCTGGACCTGTGGCTCTTTAGTCAGTGGCTTGCCCAGCAGCTTATATGCTGCACATCACTGGTGTTGTGTAAATACATTGGCTTTTCTTCCGGACTTTCAAGAGAGCAGACATGTTTCTATCTGCTCCCCCCCCCCCCCCCCCTCCCTATATCTGCTGCATTCTCTGTCTTGTCTGCTGACTTTTCCAGGACCCGCCACTTGCTGAGCTCTTGTCAACTAAAATCATAGAATTGATTAATTGGTCTCTTAGTGCGATTGATCACATTTTTTTCACCGATGCACGGCAACCCCGGGGGGGAGCCGGCCTATCCAGATGGGACCCTCCCGGCAGGATTCATCATCGAAGCCTGGGATAAATGGAAGGGGGGGGTCTGTCTCACGGTCCTATCTGAGGAGGATCCTGAGGACATTTGGCTTGGTGTTGGGGCATCTGCTAATTGGGACAGGTGTACCGGAAAGTTTCCAAGACGGCAGCGTTGGGGGGACTGTGCAGTGGCTCATATCGAGGACCTGGGTTGAGCTCGGGATCGATCCGTGGAGGAATGGCTGAAATCGGATACCATCTTGCTGCAGCAGGAAGAACCGGGTCGGCAGATCTCTGGACTTGGCACTGGCTCGGATGGACTGAAGTCTTGCCTTCACTCCCAAAATGAGGAATAACTGAGGACAAATTTCCTATTTGGATTAAGCTAAATTATTTCGTTTCGGCTGATCATTGGAATTATTTCTGTCCAAAGAGGCAGGAGGAGATCAGGTGAGATGTGTAACAGGTGCGTCTCGTTCAGTTCAACGATGCCTCCGCAGCTGTGCAGGGGCAGAAGACAACCTGCAGGAAATGTCACCATAGCAACCCTCACTAATGGGGTTTTGATGTTATAATGTACGATTTGTTTCCTGACCTCATTCTGGATCAGATCCAGAAGACATTTTGCATGATAGTTCATATCAGACCCCCTTTATGACTGAATGCATATTTTACAAGATATGATTTTTTTTTTTTAAGGCTTTATTATAAGAAAATGGGAAAATCTGGATTGCGACAGTATCGGCCATCCGGATTCGATCTTGATGAAATTCGGTGGCGAGATAGAGGTCCCCACCCTACATGACTGTGACAAATTCCATAAATAATCAATAATCAACCGAGATGTTGAGGAACAAATGTTGAAGCTCAATTTACTGCAATGTTACCAAAAATTTCAAAGTGATCCAGAATACAGGATGTCTTGTGGATCACCAAAACTTAATCAACGGTTTCTGGTAAGATTCCCAAAATGTCATGAAACTTTCATCAAGATCCGTGCAGAACCTTTTGAGTTATACATGTTAATAGACAGACAGACGGACGACAGACAGACCAACGCAGGCAAAAACATAACCTCCTCGGCGGAGCTAATAAAGTGCTGATAAATCTGTGTGCCTCACCCCACAATAACTGCTCTCATTAAATATCTGTGGGGGGAGAGGGTTCCCCGTGGCCGGCCTGGACTCCTCCGGAACGTTATCTCTCATCCACTTCCTGTTGGCTTCGTTGGCCGCGATGTCACACTCCTCATACTCGATCTTGTTCACCACCAGGAAGGCCACCACCTCCTGCTGCTGCTTTTTAATCTGCATGAAGAAGATATGACAGAGGGGGGGGGGGGGGGGGGCAGTCAGTTGGACGTTAGTTCCAGTCTCATGAGGGGTCTGGGTTCACTTCAGTCAACAGCGAGGACACCTTTTGTCTGCAGAGATCGCCGCCGCTCTGCTAGCAGGCTACCACTGGAGAGCCTGCAGGAGGACGATGAATTCCCAGCATCCTCGGGTTCTAACAGGGACTGGGCTTTAGAAAGTAAACAATGTGTTGTCCTGCTCTAAAACCACAGCCTAGTTTCATTATTTTTTTTACACTGCTGACTTTCCCTGTGTTAGAGCTGATAATAAGGTGTGTGTGTGTGTGTGTGTGTGTGCGTGTGTGTGACTAAGTGTATGAAACCGTGCTCCAATGAGGCCTCAGTGGGTGTGTATAGGAGGAAGGATGGCCCTACAAGGCCAAACGGAAACAAGCGCTCCTCTGGGACTTGAGCGGAGATAACTGGTCAAACAAGAGCCAAATAAGGCCTGCTGGAAGAAGACACACACACACACACACACACACACACACACTCACGCTCCCTCAGTTGCACACATGCTGCTACACACCGCAAATTAAATTATTGCAGAATCTCTTGAACAATTATTTTTCCCGTCAGTCCGCGTGAGGGTTCATCCCAGATCTCAGGTGGATTGTTGAGCAGCCATCTGCTAACGTCGCTAAGGCAAGGAAAAGAGGGTGCGCTAACGATGCTAGCAGATTAGCAGCGGTACCCTCTGAGTGTTCAATGGCTGTTTGCAGGCCTGAGGCCAAAGTCTCTCCCCTGCAGGAACTGGGGCGCAGAATGAAGCGCTGGAGCAGAACCGGCTGAGCCTCACGTTAACCTTCACCAGCCGCAGGCCGTCCTCTGCTGTCGGTTTAAAGGACTTCTTACTCATAATGACCGACTTTTAGATTCATAGACCCACAATGATCGTCTTCGGTGCACTCTGGCCATTGCCCCTCTGCCCCAGTTAACCTGCAATGCATTGTTGCCAAGCCAAATGTATTTGTAGGGCAAACTGGCTGTACGCCATCTGCCCCGCCCACTGGCTGTTCCCCCCCCCCCCCCCTCTTTAAGCCATTTTACATTTCTTCCTGTTGGACGACTGATGATTTTCATATGGAAAACAAGCGGCCCGCCCTCAACGTGGATGAGGTGATAAATGTTTCCCTTAACACTTTGCACTTTTCGTTCCTCGTCGATCCCTCTGGAATCGATGTCCTCAGGAGAAAGATTGCAGAGCGAATGAGATGAAAATAGGCGGGACTTTACCTGCAGGCGGTCCCGCAGGTAAACCATGTAGGCCTCAAATGGTAATAACACATTCTCTGTCACACCACAAATATACAAATAAGCTTCACAATATGCAAATAAAGCAGAGACCGTCTCTGTGCTTTTTTTTTTTGCATACTGATCTATGGATTACAGAAGTTCTTCACTTCAAAATATCTCAAAAGCTATTGGTCGCATTAAAATAAAAAATTGGATGCAGACATTTCTGGTATCCAGAGAAGAGCACCAGATAGATTTGGCCATCTTGTCACTTTTCATGACCAGCCTTATGATTAGCCTGACCTGTTAGCATGGCTGCTCATTGTTATCGCCTGTCAAGGACATTCTGCATTCACAGGTGTCCGTTTATTGGCTTATCTATAAACGGGGCTGCATAGAAATAAACATACTATTTTTTTTTTTTTTTTTTTACAAATTTCCTTCATTTTGCAAGACAGGAAACTCTCAATATATCTCTGGAAATAATTGTGATGTAAAATGACTCATTATGCAACATTTGATCACACATATTTATGATAGTTTGGTGCAGATACAGAAAATAATCTGGAGCCACCGAATCAAAGATATTTAGCTGAAAGGTCGATGCGCAGTCAGAACTGGGCAGATGTGTCTGGTGTTGATGACGTAAGAGCTGTTACTGCATCACCTCAAGATTTGAGCTACATTTAATTTCCCATGAAGTTACAAGCCAATAAAAGGCAACGTAGAAAAAGATGCAAGGTGTGTGCATCATGTTGCATTGATACATCCATTGTTTGATCACCTCTTTGATTCCAGATAAAGCCTAATAAAAAAGGTGCAGATGCGGAGGATGAATCTAGAAAGCAGGCTCTGTGGCTTTTATTCCACATCATCATCATCATCATCGTGTGACAGCAGTGTCAGCAGATCCAGACACGATTCATCCTTGAAAGAGGGAAAGGTTTGGCAACAGCTGCCAGACAATGGAGGGCATTGATTGGAAGCACTAAATCCATTTTTGGATCAATATGGTGAGAATAATTGGATCAGTCAGGAAAAACAGTTAATCTGAATCTTTCCAAACCTTCTCCACAAATCGCACTAAATTAATAAAATCATGCATGAAAGGTTGAAGGTTCCAACATTCGGAAGAAGGGAACTCTTTAGCCAACTCTTTCCAGTGTGATTTGTGCTGAAAACAGAGGAGCAGAAAATCCCCACCCGACCCTGAACACACCACGGCAGCTTTTGTTTTACAACTCTGCACCAGCCGCCTGCTTCCATTTCTGCCCGGAGGTGCAACAGCGGCAACCTTTAATGCTAACGAGCTGACTCAAGCCTGACCTTTAGACCCCGCGGTGGAAGAGCTTTATCTGAAGCTGAAGCAGGTTTCACAATGTAGGCCAACGCAGGCACGTGAAGATTTGCATGCCCTGCAGATCAAAGAGAAGGAAATCTGCACGGCCTGCGTGTAACTCAGGAGCAGGTCAGACGAAAAGGAGCGCTGTCAGTACAAATACCATCAGACTGCCTTTATTCCGGTTCTTTTGGTTTCACTTCGCGTTAAAATAAAATGAAATATGGCTTCCCAGCGTGACGTCATCTTTAGACCGTCACTGACAGTAACCCGGAACGTCTCCCGAGAGGGGCCAGAGTCGCAGCCCCACTTCTTCAGGTGAATCAAACACCTGTGTGTGTGTGTGTGTGTGTGTGCACGGACACACCCAACCTAATCCATTCCCTATAGGCAAATAGAGAAACGCTCCCTCCCTCCCCTCAGTCATCATCTGTCTATTGTTGCACATCTGGAGTGAACCAGCCGTGGTCGTGTTGCACCAGAAATGATGGATGAGCCCCCCCCCCCCTCTAACAGTGATGAGATGTTCAGGCCCAGAACCGCTTCAGCTAACCCCCAAACGCCACCAACGCGCTCGGGCTCGGGACAAGACCCCAATGCTCGACTTCTGGAGCTGCAGAGACGTGGAGCTCGCCTCTGTTTCCCTGACCTGCAATCGACTCCTCACTGAAACGCTGCTTCTGAAACACTCCCACTTGTCTCCCTGTTTTGGCCGATGGACCCGGGAGCCGATTGTAGCATCAGCGCGTCCACTTTGACTGGAGAGGGATCAATGAGAGGTGATGCGGTCCCCCCAGACGGGCCCCGCAGCACAAGTGATGGAGCCTGTCCGATCGTACGCTACAGCGAGCAGCTGCTGAAGCTGAAGCTGATCCAAATGCCACCGACTGTGGCAGCAATAAAGTCCAACCGAAAAGATCACTTCCTGTCTGTGTGTGTGTGTGTGTGTGTGTGTGTGTGTGGAAACAAGCAGCGGACTTTAAAGAGCTTTGTTAAGCATCGAGTCTCACTTTGCATCACTGGCCACACGCAGAATCACGCAGGAGCAGACAGCATTTACATCTTCATGTTTTAGGGTATAAGTACCATTAAATAAATAAAAGAAGTAAATGAAAAAGGTGCTAAACAGAAAGCAAACGTTCCTTTGCTGCAGAGCTAACAGCAGAGCCCCCCCCCGGAGAATTGCATCACCATCATTCCTTTCCAGTCCGGAAGAAAACTGGCAAGAAGCTGAAGATCGTCTGAACTGCAGGGAAAGTGAAGGCAACACGCAAACCTCTGCGGGGGGGGGGGGGGGGGGGGGCACAAAGACCCACTTTAGTGCCTTTATGGATTTCTACTGCTGGTTTTAGCCCGAGCTCAATCAGACACCAGCCGCAAAGCGAAAGAAGTTTAAAAAAATAAATAATAATAATAATAAATAATAAATAAACGTTGAAAGTATAAAGTAGTGGAAATATCAGAGCATCCTCCACATCACGAAAAAGTTCCGCGTCCTTCCCTGCTGCTGCGCGCGAACCCGGAAATCTGCGTCTTTGTCCAACAACTTACCGAAATGGATCCAGAAGACGACGCGGTGAACACTTTGATGACCATGATTCAAAGCCTTGATGGCGGACAGGACACGGTGAACGGCGGACGGTGGACGGTGGACGACGGGCGGCGGGCGGCGTCCCTGCTCCTCTCTGACACTCCGTGGGCGGATCGGGCGTAAACACGCAACAGCACGCCCCCCCTGGATGGAACGCACAGCATCTGCGGACGCAGCGCGCGCTTTGTGCGGTAATCGCTCCAGTTCTGGATGGAGCTCTGCATTCCTTCCCCCCCCCCCCCCCCTTCTCGGTGGAGCGAGAGCGCACACTCGGAGACGCGTACACGCGCCGAGGCAAAGCAAAGCAGGGCCTATCAGAGAAGCCAAGACGACAAGGGGGTGCTGTCTGAATAGCCCCCCCCCCCCCCCCCATTGTCTGGGCCATTGTTCTTGTAGCCCCCGGATGATGCGGGGCGCTGACCGGATCAAAGATAAACGGATCAGCATCGTGCGTGATTTCCGACGCGTTGCTGCTCGCTTTGGCGCAGCGGCGTCTCGCACGATAATATGACACGGGCGCTGGGGGCCCCCTACAGGCGGCTGGGGCAGATGACGCAAAGCCAATATAGGAAAGCCGACTGTCAAACACGCACGCACACACACGCACACACACGCACACACACACAATGTGTAGGAGTGGAGTGGGCGCCATATTGGACTCAAACACAAAGTGTATTTATGGTGACATTTCTCCCTGCTCGCCGCTGCAAGCTCCGGGCCGGGGGAGGATGCATGTCGTTCCTCTGGGATGGGGGGGTTCTTATTGTGATTAAACACCAGCCTGATGAGGATCGTGTCCTCGAACGCAACTCTTTCTTGCAGCCATTCGCGCAAAAAAAGCTCACAGCCCGGCTTCCCCCCCCAAAAAATAAAAAAATATTCCAAGTTGTCCCTTGCAGCTCCGAAATGTGGTCACCTGATTGGCCCGGGAGCCCATCAATCACGCAGCTTAGCCGCACCCCTCCCCCCATTCAACCACTCGCCTCTCGGTTTCAGTGTGTTTACTACACGGCCGAGCATAAGGGAGACGCTCGTCTTTTACATGCGCTGAGAAATACTGTTTTTTTTTTAGTTGCAACTTGTCAGCAGAGCTCCAGGAAGATCAACATGCCCAGGAGAAAGGTACGTGGAGGAGGAATAAAACAGCAGTTTGAAGGAGGGCAGCGGCGATGGTGAAGACATCCCCTCCGAGGCGGCACTTAATTATAACGCCGTTATTACCGTTATTCACTGCTGGGCAAAAAAAAAAAAAATTGGAACCATTTTCTAAATAGTATTTTCCATTTCGTGCGTGTTTAAAAAAAAATCTATATTTTTCTGTTCGGGGAAAACGACCCACAGGACGCGGGTTCTCTGTCCTTTTTGGAGAGTCAGAAGTCCCCCCCCCCCCCCCCCCCCCCCGTCGGTGTCCATGCAGTTTAAAGCACAAGCAATAGCAGCCATGCTTTGCAGCTCTCGTCCAACCTTTCGTCTCCCGACCGAGCAGGGGGAACAAAACGCCTCACTTATCGCCATTTCGTGTCCAAACCCACCGGAAGAGCCCCCAGAAAATGCCTCAGTGTCTTCACTTCGGGTTTTAGCCGCTAAAAGAAACATTCACCGTCGCGTTCGGATACAATTTAATATTTTTTCTCTTTGTTCGGAGTCCCAAATGGCTGCTATGGCGCGGATCTGCCGCCTGGTGGCACACGTGAGCCGTGGCATGTCCCTCACTCCCCCCCCCCCGCCCCCCCTCTCTCTCTCTCAGAGTCTCCCGCGCCAGCTTTCAAATCTGAGCTCCATGCATGGACTAAGAGAAAGAGATGGGGGATTGAGGGGGGGGGGGGCGCAGCAGGGCCTGGGACCCTCAAATGTGTCTCCAGAGGCGCGCATGGCGGAGCTTGTTACCGGAATAATAATAATAACAAACACCTCTGGCCTGTAATCCTTCACATCGGCCTGTATTTAAAACGACATTTAGTTTCCACGTGAAATGAAAAAGTTTTCTCAACAGGCCTGTCATTATACGTAATATGACTGTGAAGGGTTAATTAAATAACGCCCCGCTAATATAAACCCGATTCAAGGTTCCGCTGGTCAGATTTGGATTTTACTTTTAACTTGTTGTGTGTTTGTGTTTTTCAGCATCAGGAAACAGAAGGCGCAGAAAAGGAGGAGGTAAGCAGGGGGGGGGGGGGGGGACATGAAGTAAACGCCCCCCCATATGCATGTGGTATAATGAAACATTATTTATAGTGTTCTTTACACGCATCATCAGGTGGTGGTGGGGGGGGGGGGGGGGGCTT